>NW_020949548.1:3009021-3032170 GCF_900497805.2 Vombatus ursinus | reverse complement strand
GTGTGTGTGTGTGTGTGTGTGTGTGTGTGTGTGTGTGTGTGTGTGTGGATGCAGCCTGTTCCCAAGTAATTTACTATCTACTTGAGTAATAAAACATGTCCACAAAGAAGCAACATGTGAATTTACAATGTAATCAAGGGCAAAAGAGAAATATAAAATCTGACAAATTGAATCAAGTGAGAGAGAAGGTTGAATCAGTCAGGGAGGGCATTGGAAAGAAGGGAGCACTAAACTGGGCTTTGAAAGATGGGTGGAATACCAAGATGTGGAGGTGCAGAGTGGGAGGAGATAACTGGGCTGGAGGGAGAACATCAACATCTGAGGTGCAGCGACCAATGTGAGGCAACGGGTATATATGGGAGAGCAAGCAGCACATTCCAACTAGATTGTAGATTATACAAGGGGCAAGAGAGATGAAGGAAGGAAAGGAGGAATGCAGGGAAGGAAGAAAACGAGAAAAGAGGAGAGGAGAAAAATTATAGAGGGTCTTAAAAACAATATAAGCTTTATCCCCAGGCACTATGGAGTGATTGGTGTTTTTTTTTTGTTTTGTTTTGTTTTTTATATATTTTTTTTTAATTTTTGAATGATGGCTTGTTTTGGTCAGTCTTAGTTTTCAAAAGATTCAATTGGAGTAGTATTGGATGGGCAACAGCAAAACTATGGTTTGGGGGACTACTTAGACACTGAAATTGAGTGGTTTCAGTGGCAGGGGGAATGATAATGGGAGGCTAGATGATACAGATAATTTAGAGAGAGAATTAATAGGATTAGGCAGTAAACTGGGTATGTAGGCTGAGGGAGAGGAAAGAGTCAAGGATGACTCTCATTACTTAATAATTGTGTTTCAACTGAGGCATTTCTAAGTCCAAAGGCACTAAACATTTATTTGGGAGCATTTTTTCCTCTTGCTTTTGTTATTATTTTTGAATGAAATTATTTAACAACTGTTGTAGCAATAATAATTTTTTTTTAATTTCTGATGACCCAGGGGTATCCATTGGATTCTAGAAATTAGAGTTATGTCCTCCATAAAGGATCCGTTTTGCTAGGGTGGTTCTCATCTTTCTTCTTTACCTTGTTTGCTCTCGTAGTAAGCTGGATTTTTGTTCTTGTTTTTATGGTTTGGTGTGGATTGTAGGAAAAAGCCATTTGTAGGATCAGCCTAACTGAGAGCTGCAAAGGGTCCTGGAAAGGTTCTTACCCGTCATCTAGTCTAATCCTCTCTTTTTACAGAAGAGGAACAATGGAAACCAGTAGTCAGTCTGAACAGATGGAGGATGAATGAATTTTCCTTCTAACCCATTGTAATAACTCCTGAGTGCTAGCTTGAGCACTGCAAATGGCTGACTTCTGAGAGTGTCCATCCAGGATGACTCCAGAGGGTGGTAGTGGTGGTGATGGTGATGAGATTAAGTGACTTGCCCAGGGTCACACGTAAATGTCTAAAGCTATATTTGTCTTTTTTTCTTTTTTTTTCTTTTTTTAGGCAATTGGGGTTAAGTGACTTGCTCAGGGTCACACAGTTAGTAAGTGTCAAGTGTCTGGTCTGAGACTGGATTTGAACTCAGGTCCTCCTGACTTCAGGGCCAGTGCTCTATCCACTGTGCCACCTAGCTGCCCCCTCTAAGGCTATATTCGAACTTGGATCTTCCTGACTCCAGGTCTAGCATTCTGTGCACCCCTTAGCTGCATCTTCGCTCTTCAAAAAATAGAATGGGACTCTGGGGAGTCAGAAACTTTTCTATGGGTATCTTAGTAAGTGCCCTAAGTTAAGCAAAACTGATAATTCTCGGATCCAGATCCCTGGCCTTAAAGACATAGTTATCAAGCTTCCCTCCAAGTAATTCAGATCTGTATGACTTGTCAGAGGGCCCCATCTGGTCAGGTGCCCTTTATCTTCCAGTTTCCAACTGGACAGTTCTAATTGAACACATGTTTACTTGTTCCTAAAACTCAAGAAGGAGCATTCCTCCTTTACAAGACCTAAAACATTACAAATTCCAGATGGCATTCTTCACTCTTCAAGAGAAGTGCTTTTCCTGGAGGAAAAGGGTAGAGAACGATTATTTTGGAAAGAATTGACCTAGTAACTCCTGTGAGAAGTATGGGGAAGTTAGAACGTTTTCCCAAAATAATTGTTTCCTTAAGGAGCAAAGCATGTTTGGACCTTGGGGGCGAACTGGAGGGATGAAATTTCTTAGCTTTGCTGCATGTGTTTCTCTGATATTTCTGTGACTTTAAACCCTTATGTAAGTTATTTTCTTGCTTTTTGAGAAATAGACACATTACTAAAAAAGAGAAACAAAAGATTGAGAGCCACACTCCCACACTGCCTCCTCACCATTCATCGGACAAGTAAAAAACACTTTGCTAATGGAAGTTATATGACGGGAATGAGGCCTTTGCTTGTTGGCACTTTCTCAGCCACTTTATCTTAGAGCCTTGGGCTGTCTGGGGTCCTCAGAAGGTGCAACTTTTCCAGGGTTACGCAGCCAGTAGGAGGTTTGCTTTGTTGTTCAGTCATTCCAGTCATGTCTCACTCTCTGTGACCCCATTTAGGGTTTTCTTGGCAAAAATACTGAAGTGGTTTGCCATTTCCTTCTCTAGCTCATTTACAGGTGAGGAAACTGAGGCAAATAGGGTTAATTGACTTGTCCAGGGTCCCCACACTAGTAAGTGTCTGAGGCCAGATATGAACTTGGGTCTTCCTGACTCCAGGCCCAGTTCTTTATCCACTGCACCACCTAGCTGCTCAATAGATTCAGATTCTACCTCTGCTGCTTACCACCTACGTAGGCCTGGTCACACCCCAGGTGTCAGTCTCTTCATATATAAAATAGGAAGATTAGACTAAGTGTTCTCTGAGATCCCTTCCCTTCTAGCTATGTGATTTCAGAGCCAATAAACTTAGCACAAGTTTATATAATATATAGAAATTCTTTAATATAAGGTTTAGATTTGAAACTGAGGGAGCATTGCCAAACAGAAAGCTATACTTCTTGATTCAATAGATATTAATCAAGCCCTTAATATGTTCCAGGCACTGTGCTTAGGTACTGGACATACAAAAACAAAAACAAAAAAAAATTATTTCCTGCCCTTAAGAAACTTACATTCTTTGAGGTGACTCATAAATTTGTTTCTCATTTTTTGTTTTTTCTCAAACCATCTTGCAGCATGTGATAATATCCTAAGACCAAGAATGATTGGGAATAATAAGTTCATCTCACTTGATGCATTGAGTGAGTTCTTGTAAAAATGTTTGAAAAACCAAGCCTTGTATGTTGAATCATGTTTCCACAATGACATCCATTATAACTTGAGAGTTGTGTTAACACTTAAAAAAAAGTCTTAGGATGGTGTAATAAAAAGATAGCTAAAAATCCTAGCATTTTCCCTTAGAAAAGATTCACCTTTTTGTATGTTTATTTTATATACACTGAATTTACTTGTACAACCTAGGGGCCAGTCATATAGGGTAATGAATTTAAAGCCATCAGGTCCGCAGAGGTCATCTAGTGCAATATCCTTTTTTTTTATTTGTGAAGGCACTCTGTTGCATTAGAAAGAGTGATGCGGGGTAGGTAGGGGCGCAGTAGATAGAGCACTGGCCCTGGATTCAGGAGGAACCTAGTTCAAATCTGGCCTCAGACACATAACACTTACTAGCTGTGTGACCCTGGGCAAGTCACTTAACTCCATTGCCTAGCCGAAAGAAAGAAAGAAAGAAAGAAAGAAAGAAAGAAAGAAAGAAAGAAAGAAAGAAAGAAAGAAAGAAAGAAAGAAAGAAAGAAAGAAAGAAAGAAAGAAAGAAAGAGTGATGGATTTGCAGTCAAATGACCTGGGTTCAGCTTGGGCAGTCAGGTGGTACAGCACATAGAGAACTGGGCCAAGAGTCAGGAAGACCTGAGTTCAAATTTGGCTTCAGACACTTACTAGCTATATGACCCTGGGCAAGTCACTTACCCTGTTTGCCTAAGTTTCCTCATCTGAAAAATGGACTGGAGAAGGAAATGGCAAACCACTCCAGTATCTCTGCCAAGAAAACCCTAAATGGGGTCACTAAGAGTCAGATACAGCTGAACAACAACAACAAAGACATGGATTCAGATCCTTCCTCTGTCAGAGATCTTTCCATCTATGATCCTATGACACTGAGGTTCAGGGAGTTTTTTCTAGTCCTAGATATTAGACTCCAAACACTGAGTTCTTTCCATTGCCCTAAAAATCTTTGTAATCCATGGTAGGCTCATTTCAAAGCTGCCAATGCTAACCAGTTGATTTCCATTTCAGTAGGATTTCTCATAGTGCACGGAAAGTTGTGTGTGTGTGTGTATGTGTGTGTGAGCAGTGATTAAAGTATTTTGTCAAATCTGTTAGCTAGAACAATCATGGAAGACTGTTTCTGTAGTGATTTAAGCAGTCCTCAATTTTCCCAAATGAGTCCCAGACCTTTCTGAGTTGGGAGGACATGCTTCCTTACTGAAAATGTTGGCCTCATCATGCCTTTTTTATTGTTGATTCCTTTCAATTGTGGTTGACTCTTCATGACCCCATTTGGGGTTTTCTTGGCAGAGATACTGGGATGATTTGCATTTCCTTCTCTGCCTCATTTTATAGATGGGGAAACTGAGGCAAACAAGGTTAAGTGACTTGCCTAGGGTCACACAGTTAGCAAATGTCTGATGCCAGATTTGAACTCAAGAAGAGAAATCTTCCTGACTTCAAACCTGGCATTCTATCTACTGAGCCTCCTAGATGCCCCACAATCATACTTCCACTCTTCAATTATGAAATACTTATTAGGTATTTGGGAGGGACTATGAAAGATATAAAAAATACCACTGATTTCAACACACTTAGAAGCTAGTACAATGTCTTTCACCCACTAGGTACTTTGTGTTTGTTGCCCTGACTTGATTAATGGAGTATGCCCAGTTTAGTCATTTTGAGGGAATAGTTCCAAATTGCTTCCCAGAATAATTATTGTTATTGTTCAGTCATTTCAGATGCATCTAACTTTCTGTGACCCCATTTGAGGTTTTCTTGGCAAAGATAGTGGACTGATTTGCCATCTCCTTCTCTAGCTTATTTTACAGATGAGGAAACTGAGGCAAACAGGGTTAAGTGATTTCCCCAGGATCACACAGCTATTAAGTGTCTGAAGTTGGATTCAAACTCAGGTCTTCTTAATTCCAGGACTAGTGCTCTATCCACTATGCCACCTAGCTACCCCAGAATGATTGCACCAATTCATAACTCTACCAGTAATGCATTAATGTACCTGGTTTTCCAAAGTACCTCCAATGTTTTCTATTTTCCTTTTTTTGTCAACTTTGACAATTGGAACCGTTATTTATTTTGGGTTGTTCTTTTTCTAGTAAGGTTAGTGAGGGAGAAATAAATGCTTATTCAAAAAATTGTTTTAAAAGAAAAGCACTAAATCAGAAAAAAAATAATAGGGGAGCTCAGTTACTTCCAACACAAAACAGACAACGCTATAAACATCTTGTCTAGTCAAGTATCTTAAGTGGTAGAGTAATTCGAAGAAAGGGAAACTTACTGGTAATCCTTTGGTGTCGAAGTACCTGGTTCATTAAAAAAGGACTTAGAGTATTCTGCTTTCTTAGAGACATTTCAGGTGCTCACTATCAGCCATTGAAATGGAATCCTAGCCTAGGCTTTACTAAATGTCCCAGTGAATCCCACTTGCCTACCTCCCTCTCATTTTCCCTCCTCTCTTTCCCTCCTCCCTCTCCTCTTTCTCATAAATAATTTTGTGAAGCACTTTCAGGTTTGCAAAGTGTTTTTCGTGTATTATTACAAAGCAAAATGCATTTTACTTGTCCAAATATTGTGCCAAGATTTGTTTTGTTTGCTGGAGGAGGGTGTTTGGGGGATAGGAGAAAGTGAGGAAGGAGGAGTTTTATTTTTTTGTTTTGAATCCTGGGGGAGAATGGAAAATAAAAGTTACAATATAGTATAAATCACCTCCAGACTCCTGTTCCAATTGGGAATTACATGCTCAGCCAGCTGACATCTTACTGATTTCAATTACTCCTAATTCTCCTGCAGAGGTAAACTGCTACCCATAACTGGGAACTGACTGTTTGTATTTAGTCAGCCCTCCTCCTTATGTGCAAACCCAGCTCCCTGAGCAATCAAATACCAAAATGTGCTGGGCACTGGTGAATTCAAATTCATGTGCACTTTTATAGAGGAGTATTTTATTAACAAGTCTGTGTGATTGGAGTGACTCAGTTGAAACTTTATCTCTTTGTTACAAAATCTCTCCTCTTTTTCTTTGGAAAAGGTCACTCTGTGTCTCCGCCTATGTCATTTTTTCTGGGCCTCTCTGAATTATTTAATTGATAGCTAGCATTTCTATAGCTCTTTAACAGTGTCAAGGCACTTTATTATGTACCTCACAACAACTCTGTAAAGTAGGTGTTCTAATTAACTCTGTTTTACTTATGGGGAGCCATTAAGACCCAAAGTGAGCCTCAGGCTGGGGCCTTTTGAATGGGTGTTGCCTCAGACAAACTGAGACCTGGGAAAAACCTTAGCTTAAAAAGGCCAAGGTCTCCCACTGCATTCTGGCCATTTCCGGTTGTCCTGACCTGTCTTGCCACTGCACTCTGATGACTGGAGGAGAGATAACTTTGCACAACTCTGCTTCACTTAAAGCCAATTCATTCACAAGTCAAGACGTTACCTTCCCGATGTCATTGGTCCTCTTCTAGAACGAAGGTTGAAAAACAACTTAAGGGGAAAGTGAGGCTAAGAGAGATGAAGAGAAATTTGCCTAGGGTCACACAGCTAGGGAGTGTCTAAGTTAGGATTCACATCCATGACTTCCTGACTCTCCAAAATGTCACCTAGCCACCTCTCAGTTAAACTAGATGGCACCTCTAATAGGCTGTGGTACCTTTCTGTAAAACAAATCTAAAATTGTTTTGTCTCACATCGAAGGATCTTTAAAACATTCATTATTCTAAATTTGATTATTTGATGTGAAAGGGGCAGCATGGGATGCATAGAGGGTCAACCTGGAATACTAGAAGACTTAGGTTTTGTCTTGTCCACTACCTCTGATCCTGCTTCACTGAGATTATGGATAAATCATATAATCTCTCTGTGTTCCCAGAAAACCCTTCAAGATTATAAATTGAATAAAATTTTCTAATCTGCGTTAATGGAGGGGATTTCTGCCTTAGGAGTTCTGAATGCAACCACAAGTTTGGTTGCTCCCCCCGCCCCCAGCCCCATGTGTTTGTGAACCTATTTTCAAGGCAGTAGTTGATAGAATGCTAGCCTGGTAGTTTAGTCTTAAAGTCTAGCTTTGGGAACTTATGGGTAGGAGAGAGAAATGAGAGGGGAAGAGTAGTTTATCATGGAAAGGAAAGAGAGAAGAGGTATGAATTTTGCTTAAATCTATATACAGCTGTATCCAGGGCCAGTTTTGGGCCATTCTGCCTGGCAAGGTTTTTAGCCCCTGCACAGATTTCCTTATCTGTTGACTAGGAAAAAAAAATAGATTCTCTCTTGCTTGGCAACTTCAGCTGTTATTCTGGGCCCAATCCTGTGTATTTATTACTTTTCAGTTCTCTCCTTAATGATACTTTCTTCTCTATCTATGGTATGTACATAGATTTGTGAAACAGATTTTGGAAATCCCAGTCATCTAAAATGAAAGGCATCACGTTGGAAAGATCCTTTGAGAGAAATGCTACCCTAGTTCCTATAGTAGCCATACAGAAAACTCTAATATGAGCCCTTAAAGAGAACATTTCACAGTTGTGTTTTCAGTGATAACATATTGCTTGCCGAGAACACCTCCCTGGCCATCCATTTCATCTTCCTACTTTTGCAGTATGCCTCTACTTTGTGATCTAAAATGGACTTTTCTTCCTAATACTGCAAGTAAGCTTGGTAATTGGGCAGCAGTCAGAGCAGTAAGGAAAGTATCTCTCTCTCTCTCTCTCTCTCTCTCTCACACACACACACACACACCAAAAGCAGAAACAACAACACAGGAAAACACAGTTCAAACTAAGTAACATCTTTATTCAAATAAGTTAATTCTCTCACAAACCTCACAGATACTAATAAATATTTGGCCAACAAATGTGCTTTTTTCCACTGTTTGAACTTCATTCAACATTACCTTCTTCAACAATCTTTAAACTATATCCTGATATAATAGAATTAAAAGAAATGTAAAACTCAACCCCCTTAACTTTTTTGGGTGGTAAAAGTTCTTTGATACCTAACAAAAGATGACAGAAAATAACCATATTGCACAGACCATGGGCCATGTAGGGAGCCCAATAACACCTTAGATTTGGGAAATGTTGGAAAGAAAACCTGCAGTACTGGATATGTTTGTTTTGCCAACACAAATTTTCTGGATGTTCCATGGAGAGATCAAATATGTCAAATCTCATACTGTAAGTGACCCACCTAGGTGCTACAGAAATATTTAGTACAATTTCTGAGTAAAAAGAGGTGTTGTTTGAAAGGTGGGAAAACAAAAGAAATAGTCAAGGAGAAAATAAGGAAGAAATGGGGGCACACCTTCCTGTCCAAAACTGAACATGAAATATCTAGAAAGTTCTATGTAAAGAGGACCTCATTTATAGAAAACAAAAATGAGGAATGTTTCTCAAGACAAAACAAACAAACAAACAAATGAACCCTGTTCTATGAGATCAGCACTGAAGGGTTGTTTGAATCAAGAGATCATTCCTGTTTAATTTTTCTTTTAGGTGACACATTTGTTTGACAATGGAGGGACAGTCTTCTTTGCTATTTTTATGGCAATATGGGGTGAGTATTCCTTAATGCCTTCTCTTCTTTCTGTGGGAAATTCATGGGGTCATAGAAACTCAGATGAAAATGTATCCCTTTGTCAGTATTCATGAACAGTTCAACAGTGAATTTGAGTCTAGGCTTGTGGTTGGCTTCTTTGTGCCATCTATCTTAAAGGCAGCTTTTATAAATTAATTTTTTTTATCTAACCCCAGTGTCCTTATTGCTACAGGTTAACTTTTTTCCCTTGGCCCTTCCCCCAAACCCTCAAAAAGGTATGCTGTGACCTCAATGCAGATGGAAAGATGTAAGAGTTCTTTTCTGGATTTATTTTTCCTTATCACTGACCAACTCTAAAAAGGAGAAAGTGAAAGGTCAGTCTTTTTTGTGCATATATGGGAGTGATCTTTACATTCCTTATTTTTCCAGACCTGGTCTATTTAAAGAGATCACAGTATGTGGACCCAATGCCAACATTCCATTCCATACCCAGGCTAACAATAATAATCTAACAAGCAATACTATTCCACTCAGGAGTTCCATTTTGTGTTATTGGAAAGAGTGCAAACTATTTCAGTTTTTGCTTATATTCTCATATACCCATGTGAGAAGGGCTTCCTGGTTCCTTCTCAGGATTCCTACATCTTGTAATTTGTATAGAAAAAAACTTTGCTATAAACCCGTACGGTCTTCAGCAAATTAGAATTTCTTAGGTCATTGGCATTGCTTTTTCCAGACACGTAATATTTCTTTTCTTGATAAGGTCATTTCCACCATGTCCCTGCCTCCCCCAACCAGCAATCTCTCCCCAGAAAACTGCAGGTTCATTTCCAAGGGCTGTAAAGTTTTGGGGACAGTGGAACAGCATATGTGGGAAAGGCAAGGGAGCAGAAAACTGTTCCTCTTATGGTCTTCATTTTCTAATAGCTCACATAGTGTACCAAATTCTCACCAGACCAAAGGATCATGTAGGATGATCAGGCTAGTGACAGGTCATAAATTCAGCAAAAAACAAATATCACATCTCCTTTTAAAAGAAGGCAGAATTGGTAGTGAAACTAGAGAACTGTGTTGAATTGGGAGTGTGGAAGAGAAGAGAGATTGGTAAGAATTCTGGAATAATTTATATCTGATAAAAATGTCTTCCAATCCTAGGAGCCCTTGAGTTTGGGTTATCTACTCACATTGAGCAGGGTCTTAGGTAATCACCTGGCTTGATATGCTGGCAATATGGAGGCCTTTAGCTTTTCTTCAGTAAATATTTGTCCTTTTTAAGGAAGGCTAGGCTCAGCATAAAATACATCTTAAAATAGAGGATTCCTTTGAGAGAAAATAATCAAATACAAACAAGACCTGTGAGTGGCATGTAGCTAGCTTACTGTGTGATTTACATTCTTCATCAATGTATCTCCATTGGTCTGACGATTTAAAATCTGCTTCGTGTCTACGTGACTGTCATCTCCTGGACATCTCAAGGATTTGACACAGTCCTGGGCATGAAATGGGACTCTGTAGTCTGAAGCCCTATTCCCCATGGTTTATTTAAAGTATAGGCTGTAGGGATAGTCTTCAGTTGAATGTTTTCTCCTGTCCTTTCCGTGTTCTTCTCCATGACTGGGTCATCAGGGACAGCGGAGTTGAAGAAGCTGGCGCCTCCAAAACTTAGATTGTAAGTGTCAGTTGTATTGTCTAATCGTTGAACTGAAATAACAGAAACAATGTGAAACAGTCTTACGAAACTAGCAGTGACAGGGTTAATCCTGCTCAGAACTACTTGCATCCTGCTTGAGGTAGGAAATTATTCAGGACTACAGGACTCACAGGAGGTCTGTAAGCTCATCTATCTGGGGGCTATTTCCTCGAGTAATATGAATTATAACCTGTCCAAATACGTCTGTATGTAACGTTACACTGTGTATATGTGTGTACATGTATATGGACATGGTTACACATATGTGGGTTGTGTGCACATGTATGTGTGTGAGTACATGGGTTGTAGACACTGCACATGTATACTATGTGTACATTTGCATGAATGTGTATTGCATATTACGTGTTCGTGTCTACCTTATGTGTATATATTTATATACATATATGTATAGGGGTATGCATATATGTATATACACACCGGAGTGTATTGTGTATATACGCACTTATAAAATTGACACATATACATATTGTGGCATAGAGGTAGTGCTCTGGACTTTTCTGTGTTTTGTGTATATACAAATGCCTATATATGTGCACATATATGTAGACTATGCCACATACATACAAACTATGTACATCTATGTATGCGTGTGCATGTATTTATATCTCAATATTCACATGTATATTTATATTAGGACGTATACATGTACATTTACATACATATACACACATATATTTTTGGATGGGGATAGTGTTCGGTGCTTGTATGTGTATACATATATGTACGCATACATGTGTGCATGCATGTTTGTGATTATGTTGCCTGTTCTGCATATGTTTGTATGTTAAATGTGTTCTATATGTGTTTCTGTATATTCTATGTATGCTTTATATATGTATATATGCATATATTTCTTTATAAATATACACGTTTGCGTGTATCAGTTGGAATGATTGGCCAATAATGGGTCCCACCCCAAGCCTCACTTGCCCATAGTTTGGGCTTTGATGGCTTAGAGTGAGTGTAAATAGCAATTGTTTCTGTTCTGGCCAGAAACTCTGAGGGGCTTCCTCTCCCAGACTGATTCTTTTATGAAGGCAAACTAGGCCATCTTTTGTCTCAAATCTTATCTAGCCTTTAATTACTGTCTGGCCATTGCCTAAGACAAACTGAGACCTGGTAAAGACCTTAGCTTTAACAGGCTAAGGTCTCCCACTGCATCTGGAGTCATGTCTTATCATTCTGATCTATGTCTTTACCACTGGACTCTGATGACTCTGGAGGAGAGAGTGAGGTTGATGACTTTGCACAGCTCTGCCTCCCTTAAATCCAATTCACTTGCAAGTCAAGACATCACCCTCCTGATGTCATTGGTCCTCTTTGAGAATGAAAGACAAACAACAATCTGTACGTAGTAGCTGCCCCACTGGGGACCCAACTGGCCATTTCCACTAGAACACCACTTTTTCCTCCCTTCCTTCCTCCCCGCCTCCCTTCTTCCCTTTCTCCCTTCCTCCCTTCCTCTGTCTACATGGAGAATCATATCCTTACATGTGGGTGCTCTCTGCTCAAAGGAATATAAATTTTGATCATTGAAATCTCGCATGATATCTTGGTGTTTAGGGGTTAAATTTTTTTCCTCTTCCCTACTTACTTATTCTATCTTAAAAAAAAAAATAGAGAAAGAAACTGGGACAATTAACTCTTTTGTCCCATATAGTTTCATTTACGATTTCTTGAAATAGAGCTCTGGAAAACCAGGCTTTGACGAAGCCCATCAGAATTCAAATAGAGCCACTTGCCGTGCCTTAAACCCAAATCATTCTGGCTTTCATGGACTGGCCAAAAATAGGTCTCAGCCCAAGTCTTGGTTATTGTTTTGGTTTTGATGGGTCAGAGTGAGTGCAAATAGCAATTGTTTCTGTTCTGACCAGAGACCCTGAGGGCTTTCTCCTTCCAGGTTTTTTTTTTTTGTTTGTTTGTTTTTTGAGTAGGCAAAGTAGGCCATCTTTTGCTTCATTTCTTACCTAGCCTTAAATCACTGAATGGGTGTTGCCTCAGACGAACTGAGACCTGGGAAAGACCTCACCTTAGAAAGGCCAAGGTCTCCCACTGCATATGGGGTCATCTCCAGTAAGAATGTTGATTCTTTGAGGACCCCAACTCAAACTCTAATCACTATTAGTTCGTTCACTGTGATTCCATAGGGGTAGTGATTATAAATTCTGTATATTTCACCCCAGAGCTATGAGCAGCAGATTGTGAGTTTACTTGCTTAATCATAGGAAATTAACCAGATGCCCTCCAACCTCATTTTTCCTTGTCATGGTGACAAAGCCCAGTGTGACAGAGGTGACTTAACTACATGGAAAGTCCCCCAAATTTATTTTTGTACCTCCAGACTATTCTCTCTTGTCCAACATGATCAGCTGTCCATTTTATGACCATCTTGTGACCATCTAGTCAGTGGAGATGCGGTATGTTTCACCCATCTTATGAACACCTAGTCAATGGATATATTCCTTGCCTCACCCAACTCATAACCCTGGTGACAGATCATCTTTAACCTATGCATCATATGTCAACCAATGGAATTATTCTGTATTTGGTGTAACTATTCTTGAATGTTTAGATACCTAACCCTATAAAATAAGGCCCTGGAAAGAGGGGTCATCTCAGATCTTGAGGAAGATCCGAGGTCCACTTCATTAGAGAGGACCATGGATCCCTTAATAAAGTGTCATTGGCTCAGAGCTCTGCCTTAGTCTCTTTTACTGTAAGTTGAATAATTTTTATTGCCACACCAGTCATCCTGACCTATGTCTTGCCACTGGACTCCGATAACTCTGGAGGAAGGATTGAGGCTGATGACTTTGCACAGCCTTGACTCATTTAAATCCAATTCACTTGCAAGTCAAGACATCACCCTCCTGATGTCATTGGTCCTTTTTGAGGATGAAAGACAAATAACAACAGTATATGAACTGTGTTCTAGATATCTTTGTGTGCGTCCTATATGTATTCTATATGTGTGTTCTATATATGTATACATAAACATACAGGTTTGCATATATGAATTGGAATATATGTGTGTATTTGTGTGTATTTGCATATACTTATATACACATGCATGCGTATTGCAGCATAGAGATAGTGCTCCAAATTTGTGTGTGGATATATGTGTGTGTACACATATATGTATATGTGTATGCTTGTGTACACATAAATATGTCTACACCCATTGGAATGGATATATGTGTCTTTATGCATTTGTCTTTGTGTGTGTATAAATGTGAATACACATGCACACATGCATATACTCATACACTTTATGTTGTTGCATGAGGGTTAGAACACTGGCCTTAAAATCAGGAAGGCTTGAGATTAAATCCTGCCTATTACTAGCTGTGGGACCCTGCAGAAGTCACTCAGTCTCCTTCAACCTCAATTTCTTCTTCTGTAAAATAGTCACAGGACCTATTTCCATGCATTATTCTGAAGATCAAAGGAGAATATGTAAAGATCAAAAGCTCTCTGCAGACATAGAGCACTCTAGAGCACATGAGAAAGAATGAGAGGAGGGGGAGAAGGAGGAAGAAAGGCCTGGAGAAGAGGGAGAGAGAGAGAAGGAATCTGGGAAGAGAAGTAGCACATCCCATTAGATAGCTCTGGCTTTTGAGTCCAAAAGTCTTCTGTTCACAACCCAGCTCTGGTTCTTTCCAGTCATTGTACCTTAGGCAAGTCAATCTCAGAGTGCCTTTAAGCACCTCCCCAGGCCTTGATTATTAAATTCCAATTGGTTTTCATTCTATTTCCATAGGAGTTTCCATACTAGGAATCCCTCCTGCTGATTGTAGCTCCTTCTCATGTTCACATGTATTGTTGTGATTAAAAACTATAGCACTATAGTGTTTTGAATTCTGACTTTTAAAAAATACATGTAAAGAGACAATTTAGTAATCAACATGTTTCTCTGTGATAATGAAAGACACTCCACTTCATCAATAGGTTAGTGGTAGAGGCACTTGAAAGATGACAAAAGTGTTCTACAATGGGACTGAGGCAGCAGTTACACACCTTAAGGTGAATTATAACAATATCTCTGGCCCTGCTGTTTCACAATATTTGCCACTGGAGCTAATTTGGGAGCAGAAGCTTGTGCTTTAGTGTTGTGCTATTAGTCAAAACCAGGAAAAAATAAAAAGTGTAAGTGTTAAATAGACTTAAATCCTAAGAAAGACCAAATTTTGGTCACCATCTGAGCTTATTAGAATCACCTAGCTTTCTTGACCTTGACTAGATTGTGTTCAGAGCTTGTTTAAACACTTTTTATGTGTGAGACAGTAGCTAAACCCAAAGAGTATGGAGTATGGATTATGAGACACTTGTGTCACGTGCAAATTTGAAAATGGAGATTTGTCTGATGAAGAGTACGTCAGACATCAGAACTGACAACATCACATCTGGTTCAGCTTATTTTATTTTGTATAAAATAATTCTTCATTACTTCATTGCTTAAAGTGGTTTACCATTCCATTCTATGGATATTGCAGATGACATTTATTTACACTTGAATCTAGATAATTCCAAGAATGACTGGGAAGTGAGTATCACAGAAGTCTATAGAGATAGATCAGAGGGCATTGACAGCATCCACTCTTAGCCCCTCCCCTCCAGTGGCATAGAGAGCAGGGCCACGGTGGTCCAATCTTTAGAAATTCACGGGATGAGAATGAAGCTTTGTCTTATCATTGTTGCTGAGAGACAACAATATTTCCATACTCTCTGGGGATGTTTACTAGATGAATTAAGATGGCGAGATAAAGCATTTACTAAGCAATTGCTCTATGGCCACTAATATGCTAAGCACTGGGGATACAAACATTAGCAAGCAAGACAATCACTACCCTCAAGGAGCTTACATTCTAAGCCGGGGAAGACAACTCACAATAGGGGTGCTGGAAAGCTGGTGCGAGGGCAGGGGAAAGGGGAAGAACAATGAAGCAGGTGAAGAGAAGGAGGTAGAGTCCAGGTCAGAGTGAGATGAAGCATGGCTGGGGTCCTTGCCAAAGTGGTGGTCCTGAGGAGGGAGTCACTAAGGACAGTAGGTTGGCAATACGGCATTCGAGTTGCTAGATTCTAAAGCAAGCAATTAAACAAAATGATGCATTATTTACCTCTCCCCCAATCCTTCCTTAAAGTCCAACTTGAAAGACTTAGTTATGGGATTCTGGAATGGCTGTCTCCAATCATTTTTGCTGAAAAGGAAATATAAAGTCAGATACCCCCCCCCCCCAACCTTCACCCGTTGGCCTGGAGTGTTTCGGGTATCATCTTTCTTGGGACCATAAGATCATAGATCCCTAGCACTGAGAGGGACCTCAGACCCATCGAGTTCAGCCTTGTTCCCCCCACACCTCAACTTCAATTTACAGATGAGTGAACTGAGTCCCAGGAACATTAAATGGTTTGTCTGTGGTCATAGAGATCACTAAGGATCAGAGGCAGGACCCAAACCTAGGTCTTCTGATGTCATAACCAATGCTTTTTGCAGTGCTATATATACTGCCTCCTTTGAGATCGGAGGTAAAATAATAAAATAGAGTCATCTCCAACACCACACGCTCTCCGCATCCAACCCTCATTATGGGATCATGGGCTATTCTGAGTCCCTTCATAAAAAGACTACCATGTGCTTGTGAAGTAAGGACGTAGACCTATTTCTTACCTGGCTCGTTCCTGTCATCCAAAAAACGCTGGTGAGCAAACAAATTGCGTTTCCTCTTTCTATACAACAGGAAGACCACAGTTGCAAGTAAGGTAACTCCTACCGCGGATCCCAGAACAACTCCAAATATTATTCCAGCACTTATTTTCTCTGTAGGGGGAGAAGTAGCAATAATGAATTTCTAGATTCATCAAAGACCGTAGACCATAAAATCACACATCTAGAGCTGGAAAAGATCTCAGAGGCCATACATATGGCTCATTCCTTCCAATTTTAGGTGGGAAAAACCAAGGCAATGAAAGACGAAGTGACAGCAACTTAAACAGAGGTCACACAGATAATAATAGATTCGAATCCAGATCCTAACTCCAGAGGCCAGAAGATATGTCTTAGACAAGTGGGGCAGGTTTACACTTGGATCTTTTTATCATCTTCTAAAGTAAAACATAAACTTTTTAAGAGCAGGGATTGTTTCATTCCTTATGTTTTATCCCTAGTACCTAAGAAATTATTTTTGATTTATTTCATTGACAATTGTTAGGGATTTTCTCTGTATAAAATATAGCATACGGGGTTAAAAAGAGAGAGAGAGAGCTTAGTGTCGGGAAAATCCTGGTTAAAAATCCCACTTCTAGGACTTGGTTGTAATCCTGAGCAAATCAGTTTCACCTCCATCTGCCTCAGTTTCTCATCTCTAAAATATGGATAATAATAGCACTTACCTCCCAGGATTGATATGAGGATTAAATTAGTTAATATTTGTAAAGTACTTTGCAAACTTTAAAGTGCCATCTGCATGCTAGCATTATTATTACTTTTATTATTACTTTTATTTTTAGTACATATAGATGCATATACATACAGCCAGTGAAATAACAGAAGTAACATGCATGCAGTAAAGTGGGCAGCAGTAATCCTGATAGGGACTCAGTTATGTGATTTTTCAATGTATGCCTTGTAAATCACTAATTCAGATACGAACAACAATAATTCATAAGATATAGCAGGCCTGTACAATATGCCAGCTGCTTTGGCAAATCGGCTTTATACAAATCCCTCAGCAAAACTGACTGGAGAAGTTTCCTTAGGGCAGCCATGCACAACATAGCACCCAGGGGATGCTTTGGTGGGCCAGCAGTATGTTATTCAGACCTGATACCTAGAAAACTGGCCTCAGAGTCTGAAAGTCCTAGAACACCAAATCCTGCCACAGATAATCTGATCAGACCCTGAACGTAGTAAATCACATTAGGTTCCCCAGGCCCCAGGCAACGTTCCAAGCCAGTGGTTTTCAAGGTGTGGTCCCAGGATCCCCAAAACACTTTTAGGGGGTCCACAATTTCAAAACTATTTTCATAGAAATAACAAAACATTGTTTGCCTATTGAAAGAATTCTCTTTTTTCCCAATGATACTTTTGCACAAGGTCAGATTTTCTTCATATACTTCAACCAAAGGTACATATTGCAGTAGATTGACTGTCCAGAAGCAGATAGGAGAATCCAGCTGCCTTTTCTTAGGCCAGACATAAAAGAGATTTGCAAAAATATGTAAAATGTTTTAAATATGTGAAATACTCTTCTCACTAAACTTTGTTTTTGTTTTAGAAAATAATAGGTTTTTTAAAAATAGAAGTCTTATATTAACATGTAATTGATTTATTATTATTTTAAGTGAATTAATTTTTAATTTCAGTTGACTAATGATAAATATCAGTAGCTATAACCCACATAAACAAAAGGCCTTTGGGATCCAAAGTTTTTAAGAGTAGAAAGGAGTCTTAAGACCAAAAAGTTTGAGAGCCACTCCTCTGAGGTTATAGATTGAACAGCAGCATTAAACCAACTTTTCCAAACTTCCTATGCCCCAAGTATTTTCCATCACTTACTCTCCAGTGATACCAGCCTCCTAACTGTTCCTCAAACACAAGGCTCAGGGCGTTTTCACTGACTCTCTCCCTCCCTCCCCTCTATTGTCTATCTCTAATTTGTCCTGTAGATAGCTTGTTTGTATATAGTTGTTTTCCTATTGTCTTCTTTAAATTGTAAGTTCCTTGAGGCCAGGGATGGTCTTTTGACTCTCTTTTGCCTCTCTTTTGCATCCCAAGTGCTTAGCACAGTGCTTGGCAGTGGAAGCTTAATAAATGCCTTATTTATTAATTCATTGAGGAGGTTCCTAGGAGAGCTCCAGATAGTCATCAGGACTGGCCACTGGACCCAGACGGCTCTGGAGGAGAAAGTGAGGCTGGTGACTTTGAACAGTTCTTCCTCACTCAAAACAAAGTCAACTGCTAGTCGTGTCATCATCTCCCTGATGTTGTCATGGTCCTCTTCGAGAACAGAGGACAAACACAACAAGGAGAGCTCCACATTTTGATAAAATCATGTCTGATCAAGGGAAGAATGCCTATTTTTAGACTCTTTACATTTTTGCTATATAGCATTTTAAGGTGAACAAAATGCTCTCCTTACAATAACATGATCTACTTCTGTTGTGTTTTGTTTCCTCTTTCTGGTAGTTCCTCCTATTGGATCTAATTATTACTTACAATATCTCTAATGTGAAAATATGTTTAATAGGAATGTATATGTAGAGCCTATATCAGATTGTGCGCCATCTTGAGGAGAGAGGTGGAGAGGGAGGGGGAGAAAAATTTAAAACTCAAAAGCTTATGGAAGTGATTGTTGATGAATGAAAATAAATTAGCTAAAAAAAACAATAACGATCTATTGGACCATCACTAGTTTTTGAGTAGAGGATCAGGGTTCAGATTCATATTCTGACTCTACCCATGTCACCTTGAGCAAGTCACCTACTCCTCTGAGCCTCAGTTACCTCATATGTTAAATGAACTACATGATCTCTGAGGTCTTTCTCAACCTAGATTTATGTTTCTGCTATGAACCCTGCTAGAAAAGAATAGGATAAGGCATAGACCTGTGATTTCATTGGAGCAGGGAACTCTTTGGTTGTGGAAGCTCCTTGTACCTCTGAAAGTCGTCACCTTCCCTAAGAGTAAGGTGAGACACTGAGGAGTTAAAGGTCTCATGGTGTGTGTCAGAAGCATATCCTATAAGAGCATAGGCAGATGGATGATGGTGGGAGTGGTCCAAGGTTAATGCTTGTCAGGGCAAGCTCTTCTGTAGAGCAAGGGGACAAAAGATTGAAGAAAAGAGGACAAAGCAGACCTGAAGTGGTTCACCAATCATGAGAATCATGCGAAAGGGAGGAAAATGTGATGAGTGTAGGGGTGATGTCCTAGGAACTGAGAGGTGGGGGGAACACCATGGTGAGGACATAAAGTAGGTTTAGGGGTTTCAAGGCAGGGAAAGAGGAAGAAAGATAGCAGAATGTAATCAGATAAAGGACTTTGAGATTTCATGAACATGAAAGTGGTACATTTGTGGAAGATGGCAAGATTAAGGGTGAGACCATCTCTATAAGTAGATGCAATAGGGCAGAGGAGTAGGTCATGGGAAATAAGGAAGTTGAGGTAAGTTGTATGAAGGGGAGAGGAATTAGGTAGGTAGTTTGGGGCCAAAACATGGAGCCGAATGTATAGAGAGGAGTAGGAAAATTCAGTAGGAAGATTGTTATTGGCTATCCAGTCATGTCAGTTGTGTCCAACTCTTCCTGACCCCATTTGGGGGTTTTCTTGGCAGAGATACTTCTCCAGCTCATTTTACACATGAGGAAACTGAGGCCAACAGTATGAAGTGACTTGTCCAGGGTCACACAGCTAGTAAGGGTCTGAGGTCAGATTTTAATTCAGGCCTGGCATTCTATCTGCTGCACCACCCAGCTGCTCCAAGAAGGTCAGTTAGTAGAATGTATTGGGTCCTGATAAAACAGAGACAAGGACAAAATGAAACCTGATTGACTGTGGTTTGACCTATCACCTAGATGGGCCTTGTCTATCAAACTGAAGACTGGATGTTATGTTCTCTAAAGTTTCTTGTTACTCTAAGGACCTATCCCTTCTCTGCCCTTCATCTTTCTCTTTTTACTTTATGAGGCTTGATAACAAACACCAAATAAGACTGAAGCAAAGCTCCATCTACTTCAACATTAGTGTCATACGATATTCCTTGACTATACTGCATTTTGCTCTTCTTCCAACTTGTTCCAAATGCAGGACTTTGAACCCCAGTCTTCCTGTATCTAAGTCCAAATCTTATAGTTAAGAATTTGCACTTGGGTCTCCTTGACCTGACTAGCTAATATAGTAACATTTATATAGTGCTCCTTAAGGTTTGTAAAAATCTTTACAAATATTATCTCATTTCATACTCACAACCTCGGGAGGTAGCTATTCACAACCCTGGAAAGTTGATGCTATTATTAAAACCATTTTCACAGCTGGGGAAACTGAGGCAGGCAGAGGTTAAGCCCAGGATCACACATCAAGTATCAGACTGGATTTGAGCTTAGGTCCGAGCAACTGACTTAACCCTGTTTGCCTCAGTTCTTCATCTGTAAAATAAGCTAGCAAAGGAAATGACAAACCAGTCCAGTATCTTTGCCAAGAAAACTTCATATAGGGTCACAGAGAGTCTCATGCAACTGAAAAAATGAATGAAAAAAAACAACTTTCTGACTTCAGGACCAATTCTCTGTCCATTATGCTACCTAGCTGCCTTTAGCTGAATAGATGCATCTACTACCAACCAACAAGTGAACAAGGATTTTTCCCAAAAAGATTTGTTATGTGAAGGTACTGTTCTAAGAACTGGAAACATAAAGACAAAAGAAAAGTTACACCAAATAATACCTTTAGTACTAACTCATAGACTACTTAGGCTCATAGATGTTCTGCTGGCAGAGATCTCAAAGGTCATCTTATCCAGATGAGCAAACTGCAGGTCCAAAGAAGTTACTTGATATCTAAGATCATACAGGCAGCGTCAGAGGCAAGATTTGAACACAGGTTCTTCTGATGCTTCCAAATCACAGTGTCCTAAGATCATAAATCTCGAAATGGAAAGAACATCAGAGACCACTGAGCCTTAAACTCCAGAGCCAATGTGGTATCCACTGGGCGCTACTTTTTTCTTTATTTTAATGTGATCTTGACTTCAAATGAAGCCAGTTTTTCTTTTCATTTTTGCCTATTCTACAATACTTTCGTCAACTATAAAAAGGTAATGAGAGGCAGTCTTGGGCTAATGGATTGAGTATTGACTTTAGAATCAGGAAGTTCCGTGATTGGCACATACAATCTCTATGACCATGGGGCAAGTCACTTAACATCTCAGCCCCCCAGACCAGTGCTTCAAGAGAAGTTACTGAGACGTTGCCAGATTCCATGAGCTGAGGGAATTTTCATCCCCAGGAGTTCCCTATGTCAATGAAATTTCAAGTTGGGACCCATCAAAAAAGCCCCACCCACAACACAGAAAGGAATGATGTTAACAACAACTGGTGTTTGTACACTACGGTGCTATGATTTAGAAAGTGCTTTGTATGTATGTATGATGCTACCAGCCTCATCAAATATGAGGAAACACTGACAAGTTTGTTAGTACCCAAAGGAACAGGGCTTCCTACATAATTGAGACAGTTAGCATAGTGAGTAGAATACTGGTCTTGTAAGCAGCAAGTTCTGAATTCTAGTCCTTCCTCAGACACTCATTAACTTTGGGACCTGTTGTTAGAATTGGCCAACAACAGGTCCCCCCTCCCCAAGCACCACTTAATGGTCATGTTAGGGCCCTGATGGATCAGAGTGATTATAAATAGTAATTGTTTCTCTTTTAGCCAGAAACCCTGAGGGTCTTCCCCTCCCAGTTTAATTTTTTTTTTTTTTTATTAAAGGGGCCATCCCTTGGCTCACTTCTTAAACAGGCCTACTCACTGAATGGGCATTGCCTTATTCAAAGTGAGAACTCAAAAAGACCTTAGCTTTAAAAGTCCAAGGTTTCCCACTGCATCCTGAATCATCTCCAGTTGTCCTGATCTATATCTGGCCACTGGACCCGGATGGCTCTGGAGAAGAAAGTGAGGCTGGTGACTTTGCACAGCCCTCCCTCACTTAAAACCAATTCATTTGCAAGTCATGGCATCATCTTCCTGATGTCATGGTCCTCTTCGAGAACAAAGAACAAAAACCACATTAACTTTGGGATCTTAGGTAAGTCATTTCTGGCTCAATTTCCTCATCTGTAAAATAAGAGTAACAATAGCATCTACTTCTCAGGGTTTTTGTGAGGATGAAAAAGATAATCTATGTAAAGAACTTTGTAAGCCTTCAAGTACTAGGTAAAGGTTCACTGTTTTCTTTGGAGATAGTGATATCATCATTCATATCATCATCATCATCATCATCATCATCATCATCATCATCATCAGTAGTAGTAGTAGTAGTAGTAGTAGTAATAGTAATAGAAGTAGTAGTATACTTACTTTCTTGGGGTGTAGTGTTTGACAAAAGTTTTGAAGTATTTGAATCATCTGAGACTTGTTCTTCTAGTAGGCTTACAGAATCATTTGAGTCAACAAATTCTGTGCTGGTAATAGAAGGCAAAATAAAAATCTCATTGTTCATAAGCTTGACTTTTGTTGGATTCTGGGTGGAAGTTGGGGTTGTACTGATGTCAGAAGATCCTTTGGGCTTCAAAGATTCTGTGGTTCCCTTGTGGTGTGGAGAAGCAGGGATTTCATCCTTGGGGACATCAGGGAAAAGAACAGATTTGGTGGAGGGGGTTGCTGAAGATGATGGTACAGTATCTATTTCTGAGCTCAGGTCACCTGACAGTATTTCACTAGACTTTGACACTTCAACCTCTTCTGACTCAGAGGAAATATCAACTTTACTGTCTGTTTCAGTAAGATCTTCACTGGAGATTTCTACAGGGGCTTCAGTAGGCCTTGGAAATGCTGTGGTTCTCCTGTGGTCTGGAGAAGCAGGGATTTCATCTGTGGGGACATCAGGGAAAAGAACAGATTCAGTGATGGGGG
>NW_020949548.1:2934715-3004021 GCF_900497805.2 Vombatus ursinus | reverse complement strand
ACAGTATTTCACTAGACTTTGACACTTCAAAGTCTTCTGTCCCAGAGGAAATGTTAACTTTACTGTCTGTTTCAGTAAGATCTTCACTGGAGATTTCTACTGGGGCTTCAGTTGGCCTTGGAAATGCTGTGGTTCTCTTGTGGTCTGGAGAAGCAGGGATTTCACCTGTGGGGACATCAGGGAAAAGAACAGATTCAGTGATGGGGGGTGCTGAAGATGATGATACAGTGTCTATTTCTGAGCTCAGGTCACCTAACAGTATTTCACTAGACTTTGACACTTCAAAGTCTTCTGTCCCAGAGGAAATGTCAACTTTACTGTCTGTTTCAGTAAGATCTTCACTGGAGATTTCTACTGGGGCTTCAGTTGGCCTTGGAAATGCTGTGGTTCTCTTGTGGTCTGGAGAAGCAGGGATTTCATCTGTGGGGACATCAGGGAAAAGAACAGATTCAGTGATGGGGGGTGCTGAAGATGATGGTACAGTGTCTATTTCTGAGCTCAGGCCACCTGCCAGTATTTCACTAGACTCTGAAACTTCAAAGTCTTCTGTCCCAGAGGAAATGTCAACTTTACTCTCTGTTTCAGTAAGATCTTCACTGGAGATTTCTACTGGGGCTTCAGTTGGCCTTGGAAATGCTATGGTTCTGTTGTGGTCTGGAGAAGTAGAGATTTCATCTGTGGGGACATCAGGGAAAAGAACAGATTCAATGGTGGGGGCTGCTGAAGATGATGGTACAATGTATACTTCTGAGCTCAGGTCACCTGACAGTATTTCACTGGACTCTGTCACTTCAAAGTCTTCTGTCCCAGAGGAAATGTCAAAATTAGTGGATGTTTCAATAAAATCTTCCCTGGAGATTTCTACAGGGGCATTAGTTAACCTTGGAAATGCTATGGTTCTGTTGTGGTCTGGAGAAGTAGCGATTTCATCCATGGGAACGTCAGGGATAAGAACAGATTCTGTGGTGGGGGTTGCTGAAGATGATGGTACAGTGTCTATTCCCGAACTCAGGCCACCTGACAGTATTTCACTGGACTCTGACACTTCAAAGTCTTCTGTCCCAGAGGAATTGTCAAAGTCAGTGGATGTTTCTGTAAGATCTTCACTGGAGATTTCTACTGGGGCTTCAGTTGGCCTTGGAAATTCTGTGGTTCCCTTGTGGTCTGGAGAAGCAGGGATTTCATCTGTGGGGACATCAGGGAAAAGAACAGATTCAGTGATGGGGGTTGCTGAAGATGATGGTACAGTGTCTATTTCTGAGCTCAGGCCACCTGCCAGTATTTCACTAGACTCTGACACTTCAAAGTCTTCTGTCCCAGAGGAAATGTCAACTTTACTGTCTGTTTCAGTAAGATCTTCACTGGAGATTTCTACAGGGGTTTCAGTTAGTCTTGGAAATGCTGTGGTTCTCTTGTGGTCTGGAGAAGCATGGATTTCATCCATGGGGACATTAGGGAAAAGAACAGATTTGGTGCTGGGGGTTGCTGATGATGATGGTACAATGTATACTTCTGAGCTCAGGTCACCTGACAGTATTTCACTAGACTTTGACACTTCAAAGTCTTCTGTCCCAGAGGAAATGTCAAAGTCAGTAGATGTTTCAGTAAGATCTTCACTGGAGATTTCTACAGGGGCATCAGTTAACCTTGGAAATGTTGTGGTTCTCTGGTATGGAGAAGTAGAGATTTCATCCATGGGCACATTAGGGAAAAGAATAGATTCTGTGGTAGGGGTTGCTGAAGATGATGGTGCAATGTCAATTTCTGAGCTCAGGTCACCTGACCGTATTTCACTAAGCTCTGACACTCCAAAGTCTTCTGTCCCAGAGGAAATGTCAACTTTACTGTCTGTTTCAGTAAGATCTTCACTGGAGATTTCTACAGGGGCTTCAGTTGGCCTTGTAAATGCTGTGGTTCCCTTGTGGTCTGGAGAAGCAGGGATTTCATCCTTGGGGACATTAGGAAATTTAACAGATTCTGTGGTAGGTGTTGCTGAAGATGATGGTACAGTGTCTATTTCTGAGCTCAGGCCACCTGCCAATATTTCACTTGACTTTGCCACTTCAGTCTCTTCTATCCCAGAGAAAATGTCAAGTTGAGTGGATATCTCAGTAGAGTCTGAACTTATTTCTCTTGAATCTGTATCGATTTTTTTCAAAGTTAATGTTGAGACTTCAGATGAGGAGTCAGATGAGGATTCAGATGAGGAATCTGACGAGACTTCTATTGACTTGAAAGCATTTACCTCTGGATCCTGGCCACCTTGGCTATTGGCTACCAGGAAACTAGCCAGAATTAACATCAACAAGATTCTGGCAGTGGTCACCATTTTGGACTCCTTGAGGGACCACGGTTTGTTTGTCTTTTTAATGTAGCACCTATAAAAAAAGGATGAACAAGGCGTGTCAGTTACCATGCAAATCTTTCCAATCATGACTATGATGAAGTTCATAGAGGTATCTCCACTAAAGGAGAAGACCTTAAGAATTCATTGCTCTTAAAAATATTGTAATAGAGAAGAACAAAGAATTTTCTTCCAAAAAATATCCTTTTCTTGTTTACACTTTAAAAGTAGAAAAAATTAGGGTCATTCTCCACTATCAATCAACAACTATTAATTGATTCTATTATGTGCTAAGCTCTTGTAATACACAGATAAAAGTGAAAACAGTCCCTGTCCTCATAGGCTTGTAATTCAGCCAGGAGAGACAACATACACACATATAGGTATATAAAAGATATCTACAAAATCAGTATAATGGAGAAGTGGGTGGTAGTACCAGCTCGGAGGAATTAGGGTCATGTGTGGCACCTGGTACTTACTCAGTCTTGAAGGGGTTCTATGTGATGGAAGTGAGGAAGGAGGGCATTCCAGGCATGAGGGACAATTGCAAAGGAAGAGAGGTTGGAGGTGGAAATATTTCACATGAGGAACCTAAAGGTGGCCAGATTGGATACTTTATTGCAGTGTCTGGGGGTATGGGGGGTATTAATGTGAAACCCAAAGGAAAAGGGCTAGATTGTTAGGGCTAGATTGTGAAGGACTTTCAGTGTCAAATGAAAGAGTTTATATCTGGTCCTTGAAGCTGGGGTGGATTAAGTAGAGAAGTGGCATGATTTAATGTGCGCTTTAGGAAAATGAGTTTGGCAGCTGCCTGGGGGATGGATTGGAGAGAGGAGAGACTGAAGCATTTGGGAACTGATTAGATAGGTTATATAGGGGATGGTGAGGAGTCCAGGATGGTACCAAGATAATAAATCTGGCAGAGTAGAATAGGAGTGAGTCTAGAGTTGAGTGGGTATTGGAGATAATGAGCTCTACATTGGTCATTTTGAGTTTGAGATGCCTATATCACATCCAGTTTAAAATGTCCAATAGGTAGCAAATATGCTGAGTAGGTAATTCATGATTCTGGACTAGAGCTCTGTAAAGAGACTGGAAATGCAGGTCTAGGGAGTCACCACTGTAGAGATAATTCAAAGCATGTCAGTTGATAAGGTCACTGAAAGAGAATAGAGAGATCCCACCCATAGTTAGGGGACATTTGAGATGATAGCATCATAGAGATAGAGGGATGGAAGGTATCTCCAAGCCCATTTAGCCCAACTCTTCCCTCAATTTTTAGGAGAAAATGAAGCCAAGAGACATTAAGTGCCTTGTCCCAGGGTCACATAGGTCATAATTTTTAGAAGTGTGTGTGTGTGTGTGTGTGTGTGTGTGTGTGTGTGTGTGGTGTTAAGGGGTGGGGAAAGATATTAGAAACCAAGTCCTCTAGCCTCTGGATCCACTGTCAGTGCTCCTTCACTGTATCCCCACCCCCACCACTACCCTTTGAGTGGGGTGTAGCATGTAAAAGCTCGGCCACCTGAACTATGCTATTCTCTGGTCATTCGACTTGAGCCATACTAACAGTTACTGCAATGTCTGTGAAGAGGGCCCAACAAGTTCTTTACAATTTTGCCTTATCACAGCACCTTATGCGTATTCCATACAATCATGAAATCTCAGAATTGGACTGGCCTTCAGAGATCACCTGACCTAATCTATTTCTAGGGCCAGAATCCCACCAGAAACATCCCTGAGAAGTGGTCATTCAGTCTCTGCAGGCAGACCTCCCATAGCAGGATTCCAAACCGACTTCGTCCTACTGTGAGATAGCTTCAGGGAAATCAGCACCCAGGCAATGGAATTCCAGATCCTTGGAAAATTGAAGCATAGTCTTTAAAAGCAAGTCCAACTTTTCTGAGCAAGTTAGAATTCACTATTCATCTAGTTTTATTCCTGCTGGATTCTTTGGGTGGGTGGTTGTCCCTTTGATTTCCCTGATATCAGGAACTCTCAATGGGGCTGTACCTAAATTAAGGCAGAGCATTCACTGTTCTGCAGTGGGTTGTAATGAATGGTTACCTAAGCCACTGAAAGGTGAAGGGACTTACCTAGTCACATAGCCAGTATATGTTGCAGGTAGGTCTTCTGGACTCCAAGTCTAGCCTTTTATTTGCTATAACACATTACCTCTCTGTGCCCTACTGAGATGTGAGATTTCCCCCCCTAAATTTTCTATGGATTACATGCTTGACACCATGTGAAATCTCATATCATATGATGGGTGTGGAGTTACTTTGGGCTCTTTGGGAAGAATACTTTTCGCCTCAAAGGACTGACAGTAGTTCTCTAGACCAGTGGTTTCCAAAATTATCACATACCTACATGTAAAATTTTTGAGCGTATAGCTCCACTTTATGTATGTAACAATAATTAACATTTACATAGTACTTTAATGTTTGCGAAACATTTTAATTATCTAAGTTTACCCTCAGGTGCTGTTGTTATTCAGATTTTACAAATGAGGAAACTAAGGCAAACAGAGATGAAGTTATTTGTTGGATCCCACAGTTAGTAAGAATCTGAAGCAAGATTTAAACTTCTGTTTGTTTTTTTTTATGATTACAAGTCTAATAATCTATCCACTGAACCACTTAGCTGCCTCTGTATTTACTTATTATAGACATGTTGTTGTTCAATCATTCAATTGTGTCTAACTCTATGTAATGCCACGGACTTTACTTTGTCCATGGAGTTTTCTTGGCAAAGATAATGGAGTGGTCTGCCATTTCCTTTTCTACTGTGTCCCCATTTTACAGATGAGGAACTGAAGCAAATAGAAGGTAAGTGACTTGTTCAGGGTCTTACAGCTAGTAAATGTCCAAGTCTGGTAATGAATTCAGATTGTCCTGATTCCGGGCCTGGTGCTGTATCCACTCCACCACTTGGCTGCCCTACATATGCTACTGTACTAATAATTATGTACATTACATAATTTACAAGAAAAAATTAAAACATATGAGATAAAGATGAAATATTTAATCCTATTGTTCATTGAGGGAACCGCTGGAGACCAAGGCTTCCTCTACTATATGAGGGGAGGAACATGGTCAAACCTGGACTTTAAGAAAATGATTTTGCTCATGGATTGGAGTGGTGATAGTCTTGATGTAGGGAGATCAGTTGAAAGTCAAATGCTAAATTATAGATGAGAAAAGATAAGGATCTGACTTAGGATAATGACCCTGTGAGTAGACAGAAGGGGACATATAGCATAGATGTTGTGGGATAGAAATAAGATTTAACAACTGCCTGGATATTTGGCAGTTGAGAATGAGGAGTCAAAAGAGGACCTGTGTTAAATGAAAGGGTGATGGTACTTGGAATAGAGATCGGGAAGTTAGAAGAAGGGGAGACGATAAATGTAGAGAGATCTGTGGTGCCTATGAAGACCCTTCTATGTATGCTTACCCTTTTGGCATCACTTTGACCAAATGAAATGAGATGGGTTAGTGCTTCCTCATTAGTCCCTGCCCCACCCTCTGAATGGCCCCTGCCAGAGAAGTGAAGTGATCTGAGAGAATACTGAGTATGCTGAAGGGTGAAAAGGGGAGAGGGACTTTCCCAGTGACATTCACCCAACTAATCCTATGGGTGGTATTTAGCTTAGGACTGTCTGAATGCCCATATCCGATGTTGTCCCCCAAGTGGGAAGGAGAGGGCAGAGCAAAGAGAATGTAGAGAAATAAGGATACACGAAGTTATGTTGGAGACATATCCCAAAATTAGTTAGTATTAGAGATTAGGGTGAGACTCATCTTCCCACCCTCTGATTGGTTGATCCTATACCCCTCAGGATCAAGCCATGAACCCCCAGTGGGCTCCCAGCCCAATTTTGGAGATCATATCTCTAGGCCCAGGGGAGCTATTTCAACCCTCACAGACCTCATGTTGGTCAAAGTCCACATTCATCTCCCTAAGGGAAAACACTATTCATGTTTGTCCATGCATCTCTCGAATCTAGAGTGTAGTGGGAGCTTAATAATTTTGGGCATTTGTTGAATTTAATTTAAAAGGAACTTGTCTTTTTAAAAATAATGAACCTTTCATTTCATCTGGGCAATAAGGAAAATCTGGCATGAGAGACAGAGGGGCTCACTTCTGTGTATGCCTAGATGTGCTTCTCCTATTTCAGAACCTAGAAGATACACCTCTTAAGTAAGGTGATTTAAATTCACTGCTCATCAGGTGCTCTTCATTCACATGCAGTGAGGGGGATTCTGGTAAAATGGAAGTCCCTTCAGGGCAGATGCTGTTATGTTGATTTGAGTTTTGGGTTGGGTTTGTTTTTGTTTTTGTTTTTTCTTTGTTTCCCCAGGGCCTAATGTAACTGCTTGCATTTAATAAAATGTTCTCTTGAATTAAACAAAATTCCTCTACAGATTCTCCCCACCCTACCCTTACATTCCCTTTTAAAAATTTCATTTATTTGAACAACATTTTCCTTATTGAGTTCCTACTGGAGGTCTTTGGCCAAAGGCCATCCAGGCCAATTTTCAGAAATGTTATAAAGATGGGGTTCTAGGTTCTTAACATGAACTATGGAGCTGTTGAGGACCTTTCAACAGCCTCAATTTTTCATCATTGTTACAATCATTATAATTCAGCATCACAAAAAAGTCTCACCTCATCTGTCTGATAATTTTGGTGTCTGTTTCTGTCTGGACCTTTTTTGCTTCTTTAAAGAGACCCCAATAATAACTTGACTTCTTTATTTCTACTGCTTCTTACTTTAAGCTTTCAATAGGAGTAGGGGAAGAGGGGCCTTCACCAGCCCTTCATTCAATCTTTCTGCCATAGATTTTAAATTGTGAAGAGTTAGCATCAGCCCTCTACTTCCACCTCCAAAAGAATCAGATATTCTGCAATCTCCCATAATCTTTTAATTTTCCTCCCAGGAAAAGAGGAGGGAAAGAGCTATGCTATGAATGTCTGAGAGTAATGTATCAGGCTTGTAAGGGTTTTGTACTCATGGATTGGAGTGGTGATAGTCTTGATGTAGGGAGATCAGTTGGAAGTCAAATGCTAAATTATAGTTGAGAAAAGATAAGGATCTGACTTAATTCTTTTCAGTCAACATTTGATAAGAAGGTAGATAGCTACTCTCTGAGTTTCCTGAATGTACAAGAGAGTCTCTGCCCAGTTAGCTTTTCTTCTCTTTTGCAGGGCTGGATCTGTGCTATGCTAGGCACTCAGATACAAATACCTAAATGTTCCAATATTCCTGCCCTCAGGGAACTTATATTCTTCTGGAATTAGAGTTTGAAAGGACTTTAAGATCTTTCCATCAAACCCTTTCATTTGACAGATGAGGAAACTATGACTCAGATTTTATGAACAAATAGGCAACTGTCGTGTACTAACTGGGTAACCCTGGGCAAGGTTTTCTGTTTGGGTTTTTTTGTTCGTTTGTTTGCTTGTTTTGGCTTCTTGAAGCATCAGACCCCGAGGTGTACCATAAAAGGGATCAGACTAGATGACCTCTAAACTCCCATTCCAAAGTATAGGACAATTGAGCTAAAAGTGGAATGGGTCTCAGAGGCCATCTAATCTAACCCCTTCCCCTTTGTTTATAGAAGAAACTAAGATCAGGAGATAGGGAGGTTAAGGGATTTTAATCAAAGTTACAAGTAGTAATTGTCAGAAGTAGAATTGAACCCATCCAACAACAAAAATTTTGAGCTGGAAAGAACCTCAGAGACCTCATTTTATAGATGAGGAAACTGAGGCTTAGAGAGGTTTTTGACTTGCCCTAGGTCACACTGGTAAGTGTGGAAAGTAAGTTTTGTAAATCACTACACCCCACTAGCTCCTCAATGGTCTTAAGAGTCACTTCCTCAAATAAAAAGCAAGGATCTATGCGGCTTCAGTCTGCTTCATGTTTATACCTGGCTACAGATAGACTCATTTTGAATTCAGATTTAAATTAGTTAACCCATAGCTCATATAAACCTAGATACACTGAGATCTCCAAAGACTCAGATCATGGGGTCATATAAGATGGATTTTTTTTTAAAACTTTTATCTCCTTTTTCACTTTAGCTCCTTTCCTTTGGCTTTGTGATTTGTCTTAACTAATGTTAAAGCTTTCCCACGATTTTGGCCACTGGCCTCCCATGTGTGTGCCTAAGTCCACCTATTCCCCAGCTCTACACAGTTACAGGTGGGGAAACTAGATGCTAGAGGAAAGGGGTAAAGGTAGAAGAGAAGGGATGTGAAAATAGAAAGAACAGTCTGTTTCCTTTCTGGCCCCTGCTTCTTCCTGTGACTGCCTGCTGGGAAGTCCATATGTGTATCTCTAAAAGAAAAATGGGAATGGAATCCCTGGGTGGCAGGATAGAATCACAGAAAACATGAGAAACTTTCCACAATTTACAGAGAAAGGAGAGTAAGTCGGAGGAGGGGTACAAATATAGAGTGAGGTTTCTGGGTCCTGAACTTTTCAATGCAGAGAAATCTTTCCATTGTTTTTCCCTGATCCTAAACAAATGCAAAAAAGTTAGTGCATCATTAGTCTTTTAGGGGAAGTTTCATGTTAATTTTCTATGGGAGGTGAGACCATCATGAAAGGCAGCTGGAGTGGGAGAGCCAGAAAATCTCTGCACAGTTTGAATGTTAAGGATTTTTCTTCCCCTTTCATTGCTGGAAATCTTTATTTTGGGCAGCTTTATTCTAATAGTGCTCTTAGGAAGCACCAAGCCCTAGACTACCTAACTGAGAAATTGGAGAAGTACTCTCAAAATGCCAGGTAATTATTAACACTTACAGGGAATAGAGATTTAAGTTTCTTCACCCTAAATCCACTTGGAATAAGAGGTTTACACACACACACACACACACACCACCTTAATTACATTGCTATAATGAAAGATAAATAGGAAAAAAAATAGTAAACTTAAATATTGGACCTGGCCCCAAGTCTCATTAGTCATGTGACTTTGTGAAAGTGATTTTCTGGATTCTCATCTGTGAAATGAAGGGGTAGGGCTAGAGGACCATTAAGGTTTCCTCCAACTTTGCATTAATTTTGTATATGTGTTGCATATACTCATTTATATACATATTGTCTATACTCAGTATATATACTTATTTAGATAAGTATACTTATTTAGATTAGTATACTAATACTTAGTATATATACTTATATACTATATAGTATATATACTTAGTATATACATATTGTATATACTTAGTATATATACATGTTGTATATACTAATTTATATACATATATACACATATATATTTTTACATATACATATACACATACATGTTTGTATATGTGTTGTATTATACTAATAATTCATGAACATACTTGGCATTCCTTCTTATAGACAAATTATTTTGCCTCAGCCCTTAAAGTGCTAAAAATAAAAAAAAGAAGTTTGGGGTTTGTTTGGTTTTTGCTTTGTTTTGTTATCTCTGACTAAACCTGGTTGTCCAGTTATAAAACATGGTGCTTATCTCTTAGCTGCCGAGTAGAACATAAATCAGTTAAGTAACATATGGGATGGCATGCTCAAGGTATCTCAAGAGAACTCAGGAACCATGGGGTTCAATTCGTACTTTAAATAAGAATTCTTTGCAAGAGTCCCTTCTAAAACAACCCCAGGCAATGGTCACCCAGCTTTTGCTCACAAGTTAGAGGGAACCCATCCCCCACTTCCTAAAGCAGCTCATTCCATTTTGAGATATCTCACTATTACAAGGGTTTTTGTTTTGTTTTTTTTTCATTCATCATTCTCAGATGTTTAGTATTCACCTCCCAAAATGTCTGATTCTTGGCAGGTTTCTAGATCAGACAAGAAATGATGATTTCCAAAAAACAATGCCTTTATGAAACTTTGCATGGCAGAAGAGGGAACAACCCTGACAATCACTTTGTACAAAGTGGACAGGCCTAAGTCATAGAAAGAGGTATATAATCAATGAATACTTCAACAGCTGAATTTAGTCAAAGTTAACTATTTCTGGGTAAGAAGAAGCTTTAGTGTAAAAGAGACCTGGGTTCCAGTTCTGATCAGTCAAGCTAGAATATTTATTATATAATATATAAATATATAATAGCTATATTGGTGATATATGTATGTAATCAGTAATTCTCTTAACCTCTCCATGCTTGGGCAACTAAAACCATACATAAAAAAGGCATTTCTGATCTTCATGGAGGGAGAGAATTTCTATAGCAGACATTCCGTAAACCAATGATATAACATTTCTGAATCCTAAGCAAAACAAACGTGGAAAATCCAATGCTCCAAAAGGGTGAGTATTCAGTTAGAAGGAAGGGTTTGAATGAGTGTGGGTATTTCTAAAGGACTTGGGCCAAGTGGCCAAAGCAAGAAGTGCTAGAATGAGTGTTGGTGAGAACCGTAATTCTGACCTTGCTCCTTTTTTTTTTTCCACTATAATGGAAAAAAAAAAGTATCTCAAAAATTGGATACTCTGAAAGGAATTGGCTAGAAAATTAATATCACCAAAGCATGGTCTAAATAATCTTGAGCACAGATTTAGTTTGTCATTCTCCAACATATCTTCTCTTATACATGGTTATGCCTTTTTTTAGTTTTAAGTGAATTGTCAATTTGCTTGCATTTTTCATGGATCTTGTCCAAGAAGATAGAGATTTACCTTTTTTTTTTTATTCAAAATTCTGGCTGATTTTAATAAATAGCTGAAATTTTGGAGATTAAAAAATTCTTTAATGTTCTTATAAGATCCTATAAATGTTATATACATACACAAATATAGAGTACATAAATACTTTAAGTAAGTAGCTTTGTAATTATAATGGTGACCAAATGTCTGTTTCCAGGAAATAAAAGTAAGCATTCTCTAGCTGAGATTCACTGACTACCTAAGAAAATGAAATTGGAAATTGTTTAAACTGAGAGAAATCAGGTTTTATTTCTGGTTTTTCACTTTAATTATTTTGAAGATTCCATTGAGATCCATGTGGCTTCATAAGCTACCTTCCCTACTGTTCTAAGTTTCCAATTCTCTATTTAACCCAGTTTTTCAACTCAAACAAACTGTCCTTTCTACTGATGTATGGGTGGTCACTCCAGATAGGTTTCTACCATCACCCTATAAATTCAGGTTCAGTTGCAGACTTCATTCAATTCCTTTTTATTTTTTTCAGGGCCAATTACAACCGCCTTATGAAATATAAATTGTCAAGTGACTTAGTGTATGAGGGCAGATATTTGTTTGTGTTTTTGCGATACCAAGTTGAATCCTGAGCTGTGATTCTGGTCAACTCATGAGTTTAAAGAAGATCTTAAAATAAGGGAAGCAAGCAAGCTTTGCCTTTTACTTTTCAAGCAAGCACTTACCTTTCAGTCAGGTGTCTGCCAACAGGTACTGAATGAGAGACTCCCGTTCTCTTGCAGGAATGTGCCAGAGAAACCAAATTAGGTGTGGCTGTCTCTAGCCCATGGAATAGAAGCACCCAAGGAACTCGACTGACCTGCTTTCTCAGCTGTCAGGTTTGAGAGCTCACTTTAGTGAGCTCTTAAACACAGACACATCAAACCGGTAGCACTCAAATAAAAAACCTGTACCTTTGAATTCTGGGAAGGCAGATGATAATCTCTGTCTCTCTCTCTCTGTGTCTGTCTGTCTCTCTCTCTCTTTCTTTCTTTCTTTCTCTCTCAAATTTTATTTAAACAAGGGACATCTAATTATTGCCTAATATTTTGAGATAAGATAGCTCGTGAATGCAGGACCAGAAGTTTGGGAATCCAACCTAGTTTATTAGGTGTCTTAGGAATTATGGACACACTCCAAGCATGTGGGGAATAGGGGCAGGCTTCTCTCTATTTTATGTCTCTGTCTCTATCTCTCTTTAGTCTCTTTCATTGAAGTCAGAGGATGTGAATTCAAATTCTGATTCTGTAACTGACTTACCTGTGTTAATTTGGACAAATTCCTTTACTCTGTGGGCTTCAGTGCCCTCATCGGTAAAATGGAAATGATTGAACTAAGTGATTGTTTAGGGCCCTTTCCAGCTCCAAATATATGATCTGAGGGGGGGAAAAAGTTTGTCTTCAGAATAGTCAATTATCTGATGAAATCCAACCCAACTTAGTGTTGTTATTTTCAAAATGGTCTTTGTATGTGTATCTAGGACATGATGTATGAATGAGCACTCAATATCTTGCCCATTGTAGATGTTCAATTAAAATCTGTTGAATTTTTTTGACACAAGAATTCTCTAATATGGTTGGTTGAGTCCCATGGGCTCTTAGTATCCTTTGCATGGATGATCTTATTTAAAAAGGTAATAATAATGTTATCCATAATTAAGTATGAGGATAAGCTTAAAGATATATATATGTAATGTTTCTATAAATATATATAAGCATAAAAGTTAAAAGTAGAAGGTATGCATAAAATGAGATAAAAGACTATATAGGACTTTGCATAAAAAAATGTGATAAAAGTCTATACAGGACTTTGCATAAAAAATCATACATGTGTGAAGCACCAGTTATTACTATGAGTATATGTCAGGGGAAAAATGGAATAGTGGTAAGGTGAAGTCAAGCAAACTGGCAGGGTCCCAGAAGTGAAGACAGTGCAAAGTCCAGGCAGGTGGTCAGGGAAGAATGACCCACCATCATTAATAATAGTAATCAGAATAGTTGATTTGTTGGTTAGTCATTTAGTTTGTGTCTGACTCTTCATGATCTTTGATTCTTCATGTAGCCATTTCCTTCTCCAGATCATTTTAGAGATGAGGAAATTGAGGCCAACAGGGTTAAGTGACTTGCCTAAGGTCACATAGCTAGCAAGTGTCTGAGTCCAGATTTGAACTCAGGTCTTCTCGACTCTAGGACTTGTGCTCTATCCACTGTGCCATGTAGGTGCCCCATTAATAGCTAATATTCCTACATTATAATCATAAAATGTATATGATAAAATATATTTTCCTATAAATATAACATAGGATGCAATATGAATGTAAGATATGAATATCAGCTGTAATGTGTCAAAATATAAGAATATGGTATAAATATAAGATATATAAGATGATATATTAGCTATTAGGATATGTTGTTCTATATATATTATTTTGAGGTTGGCAGACATCTTTACTACATATCCCATTTGATCTTCATAACAACCCTTTGAAGCAGATGCTATTATTATCCCTGTTTTACAGATGAGTGAGCCTAAGATAGGATTTGAACTCAGGTTTTCCTGAGATGGCGAACTGCACAGAGCCTGGCATCAGGAAGATTCCTCTTCCTGAGTTCAAATCCAGCCTCAGACACTCACTAGCTGTGTGACCCTGGGCAAGTCACTTAGCCTTTGTTGCCTCAATTTCTTCATCTGTAAAATGAGCTAGAGAAGGAAATGACAAACCACTCCTGTATCTCTACCAAGAAAATTGGGTCATGAAGAATCAGACACAACTGAAAAATAGTAACAAAAAAGTTTCCTGACTCCACGTCTATCATCTTATTGATTAGAACACCTCTATCATGCCCTTCTGTTCAGTCTGCAAGATTGCTAAGAACTGGACTAAAGGAAAATATATGTGCTAAAGCATGGAGAGAAAGTTTATGGGGCCGCTAGGTGGTGCAGTGGATAGAGCACTGGTCCTGGAGTCAGGAGGACCTGAGTTCAAATCCAGCCTCAGACACATAACACTTACTAGCTGTGTGACCCTGGGCAAGTCACTTAACCCCAAATGCCTCGCACAAAAAATAAAAAAGAAAGAAAGAAAAAGAAAAGAAAGTTTACAAAGTTGTTTGGCAGTTTAAGATTGACTCTATTATTTGTTTCAGATCTGATTTGAGGAATGTGTGTGATGTTGACATAATAATTTGCAAGAAATTGATGCTGCCTTTGGCAGGATGATTTGTTTCCCATTGTTGATAATACCTGACCAGTTTTGCTGGTTATTAACATAATAGCCAGATCAAAAAGGAACAGTATTAATAGTAATTGTAGTTGCTGTTCAGTCATTTCAATTGTGTCCTACTCTTCATGACCCCATTTGGGGTTTTCCTTACAAACATTCTAGAGTGGTTTGCTGTTTCCTTCTCCAGCTCATTTTACAGATAAGGAAATGGAGTCAAACTGGGTTGAGTGACTTGCCCAGGGTCACACAGCTATTAAGTGTCGGAGGCCGGATTTGAATTCAGGTCTTCCATACTCCAGGCCCTGCACTCTATCATTGTGCCACCTAGCAGCTAATAACAATAAGAATAGCATTTATACAGTGTTTTAAGATTTACAAAGCACTTTATCTCTCTTGGTAATATAGAATCAGAGTCCTTTACAGCTCAGAGGTCATCTTATCCAAACCCATCTTTTTGCAAAGAATATAAGCAACTTACCCAAAATCACACAGATCTCTAATGCCAGATTCACCAGTGTCTAGTACACCAGGTTTTCCATCTGTCTGTATGTGCTTGTGTCCCTTTGTCTGTGCATAGACTATTATAGTTATGGGAATGTAGATTTAGAGCTAAAAGGAGTCTTAGGTTAAACTCTCATTTTACAAAAAAGGAAACTGAGGCCCAGGGAGCTGAGATAATTGGTCTAAAATCTATAGTCCTGAAGATACTAAGGAAGCATCAGAGATGGGATTACTTTAAGTCAAGTGTTCTTAATCTGAGGTCCCTGAACCTTTAAAAAAAAAAAAGAACTCCCTTAATTGTATTTCAATACACTTGATTTGATTTGTAATCCTCTGTCTTTCATTATTTACATTATTATTTGTTACATTTACATAATTTATATTTCATTATTTACATTTCAAAACAATATTCTGAGAAAGACCCCATAGATTTCATCAGATTGTTGAAGAGGCCGTAATATAAAAAGTTTAAGAATTCTTGCCAACTCTTTTAGTATACCAGAAAAATTTTCTGTCACTTGCCTATAATTTTATGGACCTTCACCATTTGGCCTTTAGTAAGTTGCAGCGCTTTTGCTCACTTTTAAGAGGAGGCCGTAAGTTTAGCGTGAAGTAAGTAATACCATATGGACACTCAGATATAGGTCGTCAGGTGGTAGTATTTAGAAAACTCCTGAATCATCACATCTGTCTGTTGATAGACAGAAACACAGGAGAAGAGGCAGATAGCCTGGTATAATGGGAGCAATATTGAATTTGAACGCAGAGTTCATAAGTGACCTTGGAGAAATTATATAACTTCCCTTTAAAATGAGCCAGATGACTTTTGATCTCTAAAATCTGATAAATCTAAATTTCCATTTCTTTCTGCCTTGACAATCGTGTTAATGGTCTCCTAGGCATTTGAATCAATTTATGAAATTTGACCTTTGTTGGAATTTAATGCATTTTCTGTAAACCTGCTTAATGATGGTGACTGCAGTAGCCTTGCCTATTTGGATGCCAAAATTCTCTGAGCCGACCTAGAAAGAAAAGAGCTAAGATTCAGTCAATTAGATACCAGCTAAGGCAAATTCCATTCCTGGACTCTTGATTCTTAAGAAAAGTTTGAGCCAAATAAGATATTTCACAAGGCAATTACTGGGCAAGCCAACTTGAGGCAGCGAGTTCCCTGTGGTGACGCATTCTGCGCCTTTTATCTGGTGATCTCCCATTGCGTTATACCCGTTTGTTAAGTTTCATCACTGTCCTAGAACTAACTACACTTTTCCCTGAGGGACTGAAAAATAAAGGTTTACAAGGTCTTCCAATGAATCCATTTGATTGATGTGGAAAAAGAATCCATACTAGGGAGCATGGGAACTGGAATCAGGAAGACTAGAGTTCAAATTTGGCTTCATGTACTAGTTGTGTGACCCTAGGCAAGTTACTTTGATGCTGTTTACCTCAGTTTCCTCATCTCTAAAATGGAGATAATAATAGCACCTATCAATCAGAGTTGTTGTGGGGGCCAAATGAGATAATAATTGTAAGGTGCTTAGCCAGTGCCTGCCACATAGTAAGCACTATATAAATTTATAACTATTATTATTATTGACTATCATTATTATTAACTATTATTATTATTGATGACCTTTATCTTAGTGCCTACAAAGTACCACACACCTGATTCTAGAGTTGTAGCTTGCCCCTAAAAGATTGCATTAGCATTAGAATTCATTGATACAACTTCTAGGCTTGTTCATAAAATTGTGTAACTGAAGAAAGTGTGTATGGGATACTAAATGCCTGAAAGTGATAGAGTCATAGACTGTAAGGATGGAAGTCTTGGAAACCATCAAATCCAATGACTTTCTCCTATAGAGAAAAATACCTAGGCTCACAAAGAGGAAAGGACTTGTTCATACCCAAGCAGAGAGTAAGAAAATAGACCAAGATGAAAACCTGAATCTCCTAATTACACGTGTGCTATAGACCAAAAATGTTGCCATGAAAATCACCTTTCCTTCTCTCTCCCATCAGATAATTAAGAAAACCAAACTCCCCTGAAATAGTATGCCCTTTGGTCATTCACTGAAGTGCTCCTGGGCTCACTTCTAAAGTGAGGGTGTTGGCCACAATGACCTCTGAGCTCCTGACCTACTCTACATCTTGGATATCTTACACAATGTTTTTTTTTTCTTCTTCTAGTTCTCATTTGAGTTCCATATGCTAAGAAAATTGATGATAGGGGAAAAAAAACAGAGTAACTACAGAGCAGGGATTCTTAATCGTGTTTGTGAACTTTAAAAAATTGTATATATTTGTGACTATTTCGATTGATTTCCTTTGTAATCCAAAGTATTTTATTTTATGTATTTAAAAACATTATTTGAGAAGGCATCTATAGGCTTCATTGGACTTCATTCATAAAGGGACAAGTAAAAAGGTTATTAAAAAGCCTTATTTGTTATTATATCTCCTTAAATATCTATAATCAATTCAACAACAATCCCTAACTCTTTTTCTTTTTTTCTGCTCTTCTTAACTATTTTCCTTTTGAAAGGCTGGACTTGTGATTTATCCATATGAGAACCTCCTAACAAGGGAATTCCATTAACAACAGAGATCATTTGCTCCATAACTGGAACCTTTAGAGTTAAAATGACTTACCTAGAATCACTTAGCAAATATGTGGAAGAGCTGGGACCCTAACCTTAGTTCAGATCCTCCTAAGTCTCAGGTTATTTCTCTATCCACTATGCCACCTATGTCTCCAATTCTCAGTCTTTTGTTTTTTTGTTTTTCATTTTGTTTTAAGAAAGGAATGATATTCCTTTCTTTTTGCTCTTCCACATTGTTCTATTTTCCTTCTGTTGACCCTGATATCTTGACAATTCATGATTCCATCAATGTTATTAATTCCTTCCCCCTTTATAGGCTGAAGTCCCTTCTAATCTGTGCAATTCTCTCTGTGCCTTTTTATAAATCTTCTAGAGAGGACCCAACCCCAGTGTTGAAGATTTTCTTCTCACTCTTTTCGTATCTTGAGATAATCACGCACTGGAAGGGGTATACGTCTATTCTACTTCTTGCCCACTGCCTGATTTTCTTGGTGTAACAACATCAACAATAACAATAGTAATAGTTATTATTATCATTCACATAGTGCTTTAAGATTTGCAACATGCTTTACAAACGTTATCTTACTTTATCCTCATAACAACCCAGGAAGGTAGATGCTATTTTTATCCCCACATGAAGAAATGGAGGCAAGCAGATCTAAAGTGGCATGCCTAGAGTCACACAGCTAGTAAGTGACTCAGGCTGGATTTGAACTCATGTCTTCCTAACTCTAGACCTCGCACTCTATGATCCACTATGACACCTAGCTGCCTTGTAGGCTATTTCTCCTGTGCAAGTCACCAATGTTATAATATTATCATCTATTTAATTTGACCACAAGTGTTTCCATTCTTTGTATTTTTGGTTTCATTCAAAAGTCATTTGTGAAACACCCACAATGGATAGAACATTGTGCTAGGTACTAGGGATGCAAAGATACAAGTGTCAGCTCTCTCTGATGTCAAGAAAATGTCTGTTGCAGTGTGCAGCCACAGCCTGTACCCTCATTGTTAGTGTTAGTTTTTTGTTTTTTTGTTTTCCATGCAAGGCAATTTGAGGAAGAAGACAGGACTCAGCACTGAAAGGCTAGGGGAAGGGTGTGCCTGAGCCTGAACAGAGTCTTCTAGGAAGATAAGTGATTCTGAAATGCAAGATGAGTAGGTTAATGCATTGCAGGCATAGGGGCTGCCAGCACAAATGTAGGAGATGGGAGGTGGAATTTTAAGCATGAGGAGCAGCTACTAGTGCCTTTAGGCAAATTTTTGAGTGCATAGATGGGAGTGACATAAAACAAGGCTTGAAAAGTGTGTTAGAACAAAATTGTGGAGGACTTTAAAGCCATGTTCTCCAGTTTGTATTTTATCTTGGAAGGAGTAGGGAACCACAGAATGTTTATGAGCAGGGGGAATGTCATATTCAGATCTATACCTCATGAATTTGGTAGTGGTATGAAAGATGGTTTAGAAAGAAGAGAAGGTGGGCAGGAAGGAGAAGAAATGAGAGAATAGAATCCATATCATAAGAAGGACTGTGTCTTTCTAAGAGACTGGAACAAACAAAGGAGAGGAGAATGAGAGATTTAAAAGGCTTAAGAGAAATGGGCTGATGGCCTCACTCTTCTCAGTTGTGTGTGTGGAAGGTGTGGTCCTCTGCTATGCCAGGGTTCTGTGGGTGGCATAGAAGACTTTGAGAGGCAACATGGGACAATGGAAGAGTTCTGAAGCTAGGCTAGAACTTGGTTTGAAATCCCAGTTCAGCTATGGGATACCTGTGTGTCTTTGGGCAAGTAGTTTCCACTGTCTGATCTTCAATTCCTCCTCTATGAAAATGAAAGGGTTGAACTTAATGGTCATTAATCTAGGATCCTTTGATTCAAGGAGAAACAAATGGATTTGAAGCAAATATCAGATAGGATGTGATAGATATTAAATGAGGGGAGACATAAATAAATTGCCAAGGAGAAGTGAGGGCCTGGTTGAGGAGACAGAACTTAAATTTGTAGTAGACTCAACCAGCATGGTTGTGGGACTTCTTAAGCAGAACTTAGGATTAGGAGCAAGGAAGACAGATAGTGAGTTTGAACCAGGTTTGATGAATACAGGATGGAGACAATGGAAGGATAATGGAGCAGTGGATTCAAGGAGAAGACATGGTGCATAAATGAACTAATTAACTCTTGGGTCTAGTCTCTCAAGGAAAGAAAGGCAGGTCAAACCAGAATAGGAAAGTGAAGAGAAGAAAAAGGAAGTATTTTTTCTAAGATTATACTTTTCCAGGACCTGTAGCCATGTAGCAACATTGGAAGAACATTGATGGAAATGTCTATTAATGTTTTTGGGTGGTTGGTGAATCTTCAATATAAGTAACTTTTCCTTTGAGTAAGAAAGGACTTTGTTTTAAAAGGTTGGATTTTCTCAGCATAGTTTCACAAGCTGACAAAGAAATGCTGGTATCAATTAGTTGGATTAATTTATTTTTTCCATGTTGGGTTAATTTCATTTTCCATTTTCCTTTGTTCACTCCACAGCATCAGTCAAGTTTTAATATTCTTTTATTGTTATTGTTGTTTGTTAGCAAACATTATGGAATGATAATACTAACATCTTGCACAGGGTCTCCTGATATCCTACTGGATGGTCCTTATGAACAATCACTGCTTTCTAAAGATGTCCTTGAAGCAACTGGAGGACACCATCGTCCACAGAGTGTTGGGCATGGAGTCAAGAAGATCTATGTTCAAGTGTAGCCTCATACGCTTACTAGCTGTGTGACTCTGGACAAGTCACTTAATCTCTGTCTGCCTCCATTTCCTTAACTTTTAAATGGGAATAATAATAACCTCTACCTTCCAGGGTTGTTGTGAGCATCAAATGTAATATTATTTGTAGGGTTCCTACCTGGCACATAGTAGGCACTTTTTAAAAAAAGTCTTCTTTCCTTCCTTCCTTCATTTCTGATAAGATTCCCACAGCAATTCTTCATTTTATGTAGAAGTTAAACAATGATAGATTAAGATTGTGCTGCCTAAAAGTCCATCTCACTGGGTTGATTGGGTGGTAAAATGCTCTGACTAGGCTGTCACATTCATTCTGCATTAATAATAAAAGACAGTATCTTCAGAACCTAAGTCTTCATTCTGGTATATAAGCATTCCTGTGGTCAGCCAGCTGAAGCTTCACAATTGGTTTCATGGTGGGAAACTGTCATCAAGATCAATTACCTGCATAGCCAGTTCTCTGACAATATCACCAGATTTCTCAATCAAGAATCTCTAATTTGCAGTTCCCTCCCTTCATCACACACCATGCCAGCTTTTCTGTTCCCGTGAGGAATTCTTTTCCAGAAGGAAGTAGTTTCCTATACAATGAATCCTTCTGGTGATTTCTGGAGACCCAAATGTCAAAGGAGCATATTGGGCTAGAGACTAAACTTCCCCAGCCCTCAATTTTTTCATTTGTAATAAGAAAGAAATGAAGGAAGGAAGGAAGGAAGGAAGGAAGGAAGGAAGGAAGGAAGAAGGAAGGAAGGAAGGAAGGAAGGAAGGAAGGAAGGAAGGAAGGAAGGAAGGAAGAGAAAGAAAGAAAAAAGGGAGGAAGGAAGATAGAAGGAAAGGAAGGAAGGAAGAAGAGATAGAAAAAGAAAGGAAGGAAGAAAAGATATTTAGAGAGAAATAAAGACAGACATCAGTTACAACAACATTTGTATGAGATTTACAAAGCACTTTACATATATCTCCAAGTGATCCTCAGAACAACCTTTTCAGGTAGATATTGTTACTTCCCATTTTACGGATTGAGATCATTAGGTGGCGCTATAGTGGATAGAGCACTAGGCCTGGAGTCAGGAAGTCTCATCTTCTAGAGTTCAAATCTGGCCTCAGACACTTACTAGTTGTGTGACCCTAGGCAAGCCATGCCACCTTGTTTGCCTCAGTTTCCTCATCTGTAAAATGAGCTAGAGAAGGACATGGCAAATATTCAGTAACTCTGCCAAGAAAATCCCAAATGGGATTCACGCAAGACTCAACAACAATAACAACAACAATAACATTTTACAGATGAGGAAACTTGAGACTGGTAGAGGTTTGGTGACTTTGCCAGAACAATATGGCTGCTTAAATAATTGAGGCATAATTTCAATTCAGATCTGCTCAACTCTAGGTCCTCTGCTCTACTGAGAATGCTACTTATCTATTTATAAAATAATGGAGTTACATTTGATGGCCTCGAGAGTCCCGTCCCATTCTAGAACTGTGGCCCTATGTATGATTCCTATGTATGATTCTGTGACATGATCTTCACACCACCCAGCGAGGAAGATGCAAAGAGAAAACATGAAAGAATCCTAGGGATTGATTCACAGTTGAATCTCCATCAAAGAGGAGGATTCAGAAATCTTGCCACCCCTAGCTATTCTCTCCCTTCTGAGAATCTCTCCTATAACTGAATTGTTGGCTTATCCCTGAGTTCAGCTGTGAGCACTGAGTAGCTATCATGTGCCCAGCATGAATAGAGGAAGTATGGGTTGGACACAGCCTGGGGAAAACAAGAGTGAAAAGAAATGGGTTGGGCCAGTGTTGTGCACTGAACCTTTGTGAGGTTCTCCTCCCTCCCCAAACCTAATGAGGTCTATAGGGCCAGAGGCTCAGCAGCAAGTATTCCTTCTGCAAAGAAGCTTGGCAGCTGATGGGGCCAGGCCTAGAGGCTCATTAAGTAGGAATTGAATTAGGTGGGTCAGTTTAGGAAGCCTTTACAATCTCTTAGTGATGCACACGGATTTGTGTGGATGTAGCTCAGAGACAGAGTAAGGTAGAAAGAGCCCTGGATTGGACCTCAGTTTCCTAAGCTCAAATCCCACCTTTGTTACTACCTGTGAGACCTTGGTCAAGTGATTTACATTCCCTCCCTCTCAGGTTCCTTGTTTTTAGGATGGGGAAGTTGGCCTCACTGGTCACTGAGGTCTCTTTCAGCTCTAAATCTCATTCCCTTCCCCTGGAACTCCCCAATTCTCTTATCTCTTTTTAAAATATTTTTGTTGTTTTTTTAATGTTTTCCCCAGCTAACAAACATGTATCCTCCCTCCCTTCCCTTCCCCTCTCATAGAACAATTTAGTAATAGAAAAATAAAAACCTCACAACAAATATGTATAGTCATACTCATGCAAAACCATTTGGACATTGGCAATGTCCAAAGGCACTTATCTCACTGGATTTGAAGTCTGTTACCTCTCTGGCAGGAGGCTGGTAGCTCTCTTCATCTTTGGTCCTCTGGAACCGTAATTTATGACCACATTAGTCAGAATTATAAAATCTTCCTAAGTTATTTTCTTTATCATGTTCTTTCTCTTTCTCTCTGTCATACATATATACATATATATGTATATATATACACACCCATACATATATACATATACATATATGTATTTATATGTTTATATATACATACACATGTGTGTATAATGTCATATAAATGATTCTCTTGGTTCTGCTCACCTTGCTCGGCACTTTATTCACTGCATGACCTAGCACCTAGGGGCCTGGAGTCAAGAAGACTCATCTTAGTGAGTTCAATCTGACCTCAGATACTTACTAGCTTTGTGAACCTGGGCAGGTCACTTCATCCTGTTTGCCTCAGTTTCTTCATGTGTAAAATGAGATGGAGAAGGAAAAGGGAAACCACTCCAATATCTTTGCCAAGAAAATCCCAAATGGGGTCACGAAGAGTAGGATACAACTGAAAAAATGACTCAACAACAAAAACTAATTGGGGAGAATGGCTGCCTCCTTGCTGAAGAGATTATGATCCTAAAGGTTAGTCACCTTCAAGTAGACAGACAAAAGAGAGAGGGCCCTCTGGTAGCTCTTGGATATAGGTTTATATGCAAAGGAAAAACACTGAATCTGGAGCACCAAGAATTGGCTTACTTGGGGGCAGTTAGGTGGTACAGTGGATAGAGCACTGGCCATGAAATCAGAAGGACCTGAGTTCAAATCTGACCTCAGACACATAACACTTACTAGCTGTCTGTCTCTGGGCAAGTCACTTAACCCCAATTACCTCACCAAAAAAAAAATGGCTTCCTTTCTTCTTGGATTCCTTTCTTTACAACACAAGGGTCTTTTCTTTGCAAGCCTCTTTATCTCTAAGAATAGAAAGATGAACATGTTCATTGGGACCAACATCTGGGAAGACCCTTCGCTTTCTGAAGGGAATTTTGGAGTTAAAGTCAAGGGTGTCCTGTGACTTTCTCAGTCACTGCATCTTATTGTGGAGAGGTTCTTAAGTCCTTATTACACTTTCTGGAGAGTTGTGAAAACAAGTTTTGTTTAACTTTGGGTGAAGGGCTTTGGAGATAAGAGAATAGAAAATATTTCTGAACTGCTAGATAAGAGTGATTGGGGAAACCAAGAAAGAACTTTTAAGATGGTTTTTAAACACAGTTCTACCATCAAAGAGATTTTTGCACTGTGTGCCCAGGGTTCCACAATCCTTTCAGTCCAGTGAATTAATTCAGACAATTGTAATTCATGTGTTAAATTGGCCTTACCCTCTGACAAGTGTAGAAAGGGATCAAGTTCACCTTGGTAAGTCTCTATGTTTATGGTTTAGTGGTATTGATTCTGCCCTTTCCTGGTTTTCCTTGCAAATATCAGACTTTGGGCTTGGGCAAGGTATTTGTGTGTCTTACTGTTTTGCCTCCACCTACAGTTTCCTCTGGGAACTTCAGAATACCACTCGTGTCTTCCCAAAAGGACCCTCTTGTGGCTCTCTCTTCTGGGGTGTGGGGGAAAGGGGTCCTGGCCTTCTTAAAAAGCTCAAAAGTCACCTGAATTATGTGACTCTTGCCTGCCTTTAACAATTTTGTTCACTGGAACAAAGGCCAATATATTTGGAGCCTTGAGGATCCCAAAACAAAGCAAATTCACACCTTGCTGAGGGAACTGAGATCTCTTTAAGAGATGATAAATGGGAAAAGGAGGAAAAGTATTGTAGATGACATGGGGTAGTAGCTACGCATGCCTACTCCTGGCTAATTTAATTGGTTTTGCTTGAGATCGCCTACTTAGTTGATGAATTGTGGACCCTTAGACACACTCCTTGATGGTTCTCTAATTGTTTCATTGATATTTGTATCTCATTTCCAAAAAGATTTTAAGTTCTTTGATAGTAAATAATAATAATAGCATGTATATAGTGCTTTAAGGTTTAAAAAACATTTAACATATGTTATATCAATTGACCCTTGCAACAACCCTGGAAGGTAGGTACTGTAATTAGCCCCATTCTATAGATTAAAAGACTGAGGCTAAGAGAGGTTAACTAACTTGCTCAGGGTCTCACCAATAGCAAGTGTCTGAAACAAGATCTGAACTCAGGTCTTCCTAACTCCAAGTCACTGCTCACCCTGAGAAAAGGAATCACTTGATAGACTTAATTTGTCTTTCCCAAAGTTTTATTACAATTCTGCTTATAGTAATGATCAAATTGGTAGGTGAAGGTAAAATCTTATCTAGGAGGTGAAAGGAGTTGTCCAAGTGGGAAAAGGCAAATTAACACACAGGGGAGACCAGAAGCAACATCAGGGTACTTGCATAAAAAAATCAGCAGAAGGATTCCACCGAGAGGTACTAAGAGTGATTATGTCTATTAAGCATATGCCACAAAGATTGTTTTATGATATCATTTTGTCATGATTTATAGAGAAGCCCTGAGTTCAAGTATCACTTCTGACATATATGAGTTATGTGACCATGGGCATCTCAGTGCTCTGAGCTAAGACTATGAGTTAAAGAGGAAGCATCAGCCTAAATTGGTAGTGGGCATTTCTCCATCTGGGAATTTCCTATCTTTATGATCCAGTCAGGGATTTCCTTTTCCCTCATTTGCCTTTCCCCCTTGTGCTTTACACTTTCTAAAGATGACAATGTAACCTGTGCTGAATGAAATAGCTTAGAGAAGACACTAGCCACTAGACATCAGAAGATAACAGGCCCTTTAACCAAAGGGGTTAATGCTACAAATGTCAACAGGGAACGAACTCCATGTCTGGAAAAACTGTTCTTCATTCATAAAGGAAAGAAGTTATTGTGTGATGTGTTGTTCACTGGTGCAGACTGACAACACCAGTGGGGGCCTGGATCAACAGGATTGGGAAAGTAGCTGTTTTTCTTAAAGAGATAGCAAAGCAAAGTGGAAATTGCTTTGAATTTGAGTTGGGCTATTTCAGTTTGCATCCACAGTCTCTGCCATTTTTACTGCCCCAGTAAACACTCAAGGTGTTGATGCAGTGGAGGGTGACTCTAAGAACCTGTAGTTTCAGCACCATATTAGAATCTCCATTTTAGAGTCAGCTGAGAGGCAGTATGGCTCCTCAGTAATAGAAAGGGCACTGGACCTTGTCTTCCCAAATTGGAAGACCTGGGTTCAGATCCCACCTCAGACACTTACCAGCTGTGTAACCCTAGACAAGCCACTTAACATCTCTGTGGCCTCAGTTTACTCTTATGTAAAATGAAGGAACTAGATTGAGTGGCCTCTGAAGTGCCTTTCACCTCTAAATCTAAATTCCTTACAAGAGCTACATCTAGCCAAAATAAAATTCAGCTTGTCAAAGAGATGAACAACATTTTTTCCTCCACTGAAAGTTTTCATGATAGGGGTTAAGAAGAACCCTTAGGAGATAGATATGATAAATGTAGTCTCTTATCACAGCTGAACAGACCTGGAAAAGAAAGGGCAATAGAGAAAATAATAAGGAGAGCACTTGGTACTTCTCAGCTGATAGAATTTTATGACAAGGATCTATAGAAATTGGAGAGATTGTTGGCTAAGGTAGCACTGAGCTTAACCATAACATGTTGCTATCCAGACCAGCCACCCTAGCCAGCTGTGCATCAACAGATGCCCCTAAGTCAGATGCATGAAGTCAAGAGTGGTTTGCCTTCTCCTGGAGGAAGGGAAAGGCCTTAGGGAGAAGATACTGCCAGGTGCCTGGCACATTGTAGGGGTGGCATGCAGGTGTTGCTGTTTCCATGGGAACATTCTCTCCTTTGCTGTCACTCCTCCAGAGCAGGTGGGAAAGGAAGTGATCACTTACCATTTCATAAGGTCATTGAGTATGGGGATTCTTTTAAGTATGCAGCTTCTTGGGGTTTGGCAAGAAGCGATGAAGGTGGAATTAGCATTGTGCAGAGCGGGGGACTGTAAGAGGACAGTGCATGGTGATGAATTTAGCAAGAGCATTTAAAGTGACAGGCTACATTTTCCTTGAGTCTGTGTGTGTGTGTGTGTGTGTGTGTGTGCGCAAAGGGGAAGGGGTTCACGTATTTATCTTGGCCAGAATTTCTGACACAGCCCTCCTCAGGCTTCTAGCAATTCAGTAGTCCTTACTTGAATCATAGAAATCAGAGGTTGCTTCCATTCACTGTGTATCTGAACAGGATTGCCCTGACTAAGTCATTGAGGGACAACCACACCCTTAATAGTTGGCTGACCTTGAGCAAATTCCTTAATCTTTAAAATGAGGGTATTAATACTTGCTGCTAATTTTCTAGTTTAGTGGGAAGATCAAATGAGATCATTTATATTGAGTATTTTCCAAATACAAAGGGCTCTACTACTTTAAATTCTATTGTTATCTAATCCAAATGCTTATCTCTCACCTTTAGCAGAAGTCATTGTGGTGATACTTTGATATTCCAATGTCAGCACTGAGCTAGTTTTTTAATTGACTTTGGTATTCGTTAGAGCCCTTGGTGGGATGAGGTTACTAAATTAGCCTGACTATGCATGAATCATAAGAAAAGAAGAAAGTGAAATCTAGGTGCATACTCTGGACTTTGGAAAGAGATAGTGTAGGTGAAAGAAAACATAGAGATAATATGGCTGTGGAATTGAGCTCTCCACTTGGAGCTCTTTGTAAACCCCACAAGCTCAAGGCAAATGTAAGGACTTGGTGTTATTTAATACATTTGGGGTTGTGGGTTCCCTTTGGCCTTCTACAATCTTACAGAAAGCATAAGAGACAAGACAAACGGATGTAAACCTGCCAGTTGTACTTGTCAATCTCAGCACCAAGGACAGTTCTGTCTAATAATTTGTATGGAGTAAGAAACTAAACACTGAAGTGTTATAGAAATGAACTTCAATGGATCTGCAAGTTCATAGGGTCATAGGTTAAGATCTGGAGTGAAGCTCAGAAGCCTTCTAGTCCAGCCCACTTATTTTACAGATAAGGAAACTAAGACCCAAGGAGATCAAGTGACTAACTTGGTAGTAAGCCTCAGAGTTGGGATTTGAACCTAGGTCCTTTCACTTCAGAGTCAGGGCTCTTTTCTACCAGGTACTCCCTCCAATAGTATAGATCTCATCCTGTCCATACCTTTTTATCCCGATTCTTATCTTATCTTATCTTCATATTCTCTCTCTCTCTCTCTCTCTCTCTCTCTCTCTCTCTCTCTTTCTCTCTTTCATGCTCTCTTTCTCATGCTCTCTCTCTCTCTCTTAATTTTGCTACTAGCCTGTGATCCCTTTTGTATAGGGAATTCTCATTTCAGAAACTCTTTGTATACATTGTAAATTGGCAACTGATATCACTGAAAGGTTAAATGGTTGTCTTGGGCCATATAACCAGTATATGTCAGCAGAGGAACATGAAGCCAGGTCTCCCTGACTTTGGGATAGTTAGCAGATGTCATTGTGGTGATATTTGATATTCCAATGTCAGCACTGAGCTAGTTTTTTAATTGACTTTGGTATTCATTAGAGCCCTTGTTGGGATGAGGTTACTAAATTAGCCTGACTATGCATGAATCATAAGGAAAGAAGAAAGTGAAATCTAGATTCTGAACTCTGCACATAGGTTTAAATTCTACCTCCCACATTAGTTAACAAGACTTTGGCCAAGTTATGTCACCTGCCTTTTCTCTAAGATTATTTCCAATTTACCCTGTATATATCTAGTCTGTACACAGTTGTTTGGATATCTTCTCTCTCATTAGACTACAAACTCCTTGAGGACAAAGGCAGTTTTTACTTCGCTTTGTATCCCCATTACCACATAGTAGGTGCTTAACAAAGGCTTGTTGATTTAACTTGACCTGCTTCTCCAAGTCTGTTTCCTTATCTATAAAAAGAGGTTAATAATAGCACTGGTCCCATAGGGTTGTTAAGAGAACCAAGTAGGATAATGCACCTACATCATTTTACAAACCTTTAAGCACTAATTGTAAGTCATCATTATAATTAAATGCTATTTGAGGGTGGACATAGGTTTGGAGGGGATTCAGTGCTCTTAGACATAAGACAAACATATCTCTGCTAAGGATTCTCAAATGTGACTTCCAATGTCTAGAATTTATTCATCCATTAACCCTTAATCCAACCATTAATGCTAGTACTCATCCTAACTAGTAAACTGTTCTATTATACATACAGGACACTATTTCTTAGTGACTAGGGTGTTAACCCTAAAATTATCTCATTTGAACTAATGGAGAATAAAGTGGGCAGAGGTGAGAAAGCACACATGGTGACTACAACAATGGAAATGGGAAGTATAAAAACAATAATAAAAGAAATTAAACCAAACACTGTATAATTTAATTAATTAAGCTTGTTCCCGAGAAAGAGATGGGAAAACACATCTCTGTGTCTTCTCTGCAGAGAATATAAAGAGTGGCATGTACTCAGACTCAGTTGATGTTTTTCTAAAGTGCAGGTCTGCTCTTGTCACCCCCACACTCAATGGCTCCCTTTTGCATGCAGGATAAAATACAAAATATTCTATTTGTCATTCAAAGCCCTTCATAGTCTGTCCCCCTCCTACCTTTCCAGGCTTCCTGTGCCTTACATCTAGACAGATACTCCATCTAGTGATGCTAATCTCCAGGCTGTTCCACAAACAAGACACTCCATCTGTTGGCTCCAGGCATTTTTTAAGGCTGTCCTTCATGCCTGGAATGCTCTGCCTATTCTACTCTGACTACTAACCTCCCTGGGTTCCTTCTTATGTCCATTAAATCCCTACCTTCTGCAGCAACTTCCCCAATCCTTCTTAGTTCTAATGCCTTCTCTCTGGTAATTTCCTATTTATCTTGTATGTCCTTGCTTTGCATGTTTTTATTTGCATCCTGTCTCCACCAACAGTTTGTGAGCTCCTTAAAGGCAGGAACTGTCTTTCACCTCTTTTTGTATTCCTAGCCCTTAGCACAGTGCCTAGCATATAGCAGGTGCTTAATCAGTGTTTACTGATTGATTATTTGATGTATTAGTTTGGCAGAATTGCTTTTTTTTTCCTTTGTTACAAGAGGTATTTTACTGCATGGAGGAATAATAAGGAATCTATTAGAAAATGAAGGTAATGTGAAAACAAGTTATCATTAAAATTAAAAATAATTAAAAATAAACACACCTCCAAAGAGGGGATGGGGGATAACAATGAAAATCGTGCTATAAATATTCTCCTGGAATGAAATCAAAGAGTTCCCAAAATCACGAGTAGAACCTGTTCGACAATGATCCCACTTCTTTTTAGTGAAAGGGGAGATTGCAACACCATGTGGGGGAAGCACATCGTGCTTGAGAATGTTATTAAAAATAAATCTAAGGAGCTGAGTGAAAGACTTAGTAGCACTTGGACCCCATCCAAATTGGCAGTCTCAGTGTTGCTGTTCCTGATAAAGTCATTCTACCTCCAGCTTATTTTAAGAAATTTCAAGTTCTTATCTTTGTTAATGAAAAAAGGCCTTTTGATTCTCTCTCACCCCCACTTCAGAACAGTCTTTACTTGTTTTGGTCATTTCTGTTTGTTGTTGTCATGTGTGTGTATATATATATATGTGTGTGTGTGTGTGTGTGTGTGTGTGTGTATATGTATGTATGTATGTATGTATGTAAATGTATGTATATATATATTTAGATTTGGGGTTGTATAGTGGAAAGAACCCAGGGCTGGGAATTAAAAGATTAACATTCTAATCCCAACCCCACCACCAACACAACTACAACTAGGGCAAGATATTCCACTTTCACCTCTTGTGTCTCAGTTTCTGTATGTGTAAAATGAAGACCCTTGCAGTCTTTGTATTCTATGATCCTAGAAATTGTTGAGTCCAATCATAAATTTAGGGTTGGAAAGGATCTTTGTGATCACCTAGAGTCCAACTCCTTCATTTTATACACAAGGAAATGAGGCCCAGAAAGGATAAGGGTTTGCCCAAGGTCACACAGGTTGATGGAAGGGATCCAGGTTTTGAACCCAGGTTCTCTGATTCCAAAGATAGCAGTTTTTCCCATATACCAAGCAGCCTCCCAATTAAAAAGATACTGGTATATTTATTTTGGACTAAAAGTGGTTCCTTGAGGCAGGGAGATGGGGTAGATAGAGCACTGGGCTTAGAATCAGGAATACATGGGTTTAAATCTCACCTCTAACACCTCTGGGCTAGTTGGTTAATGTCTCTGTGGCTTTAAGACTTTATCTGCTAAATCAAAAAAGAATTCACGTCTTTGTTGGCTCCAGGTAGTTATAGTACTGATGGAATCACAAAACCTTGGCATATTCAGTTAAAAGCTGATTCTAAATTTTAAAGAAGTCTCAATATGTGAGATGGCATATATCACAACTCTAGTAGTATAATGCAGTTGAAGAATATTTGAAATATCTTAAGGATGGGAAACCCAGGAAAGGTCTCCAATATTAAGGAATAAAAGGGAATTGTTAATTTTGTAGTGTTGCCTTTTAAAACTATCTGCTCTATAGTACAAATGCTTAATATGCTCTCCTTTTTTTTAAATCATTCTATGAACCTAAGACATCCTTGGGCACTATTCCATTAGAATGTGTGCCTCTTATTTTCCCTCTAATTTCCACTCTGGAAAGAAGAAACAAATTTCTGAATACAAATGCTAAGAACAAAGTTTAATATAAACTAGGTTAGGACTGAAACTGAGAGTGGAAACTTTTCTGAAGTTATAAAACCCTCAAAGGTACCATGAAATCACTATTGATGGAAGGAAGCTACAGGTTGAAACTGGGATTAATCCAAACCTATGGTCCTTGGTTTAATTGGAGTCTTTAAATAGCTGACATAGACCTTGGAGATTTGCAAAGCACTTCACGTACAATCTCATTTGAGTCTCTTCACAGAACGAATGAATTCTACAAGTGTTGTTTGTGCTTAATAGAATGTAAGCTACTTGAAGCCAGGGACTTGTTTGTTTGTTTGATATCTTTGTAGCCATAGTAAGTACCTGATATATGCTCTTTAATTGTTTTCCATTTCTGTTTTACAAATGAGGAAACTGAGGATGATAGAGGTTAAATGATTGGCCTGTGGTAACGATAGCTTATAAGCATCAAAGCAAGGTCTCTAAATGGTCTGTGTGTGTGTGTGTGTGTGTGTGTGTGTGTGTATGTGTGCACAAAAGAGAAAGAAAGAGAGAGACAGTGGAGGAGGGGGAGGGCAATACTTCAATAGATTCAATAGGTTCCTTTTTATAACCTCATGTATTTTATTTTATGCATTTAAAACATTATTCAGAGAAGAGGTCCAGAGGCTTCACCCAGCTGCCAAAGGGGTCCGTGACAAAATGAAGGTTAAGAATCCTTGACTCAAAGAAAGGAGAATACAATTTGTGTTGTGGTTTTGTCACTTGGGAGGCATCAAATTCCGACGAGAAACACCGTCGATTTGTAGACAGAGGGCTCCTGGATTCAACTCCTGACTCTCCCATGAATTGCCTGTATTTCCTTAATTTTATTGCCTTCCCTCTGTTGATTATCCCACTTGGTCCTATATATAGATTGCTTAGACATAATTATTGATGTGATGTCTCCTCCTTTAGATTGTGATTGTGTTAGATTCCTCCTAGGAGGAAGGAACTGTCTTTTACCTTTCTTTGTATCCCCAGAGCTTAGTGCAGTACCTGGGGATTAGTAGCTGCTTAATAAGTGTTTATTGACTACTGATTATCTTGGGCCAGTTACTTAACCTCTATGGTCCTTAGTATCCCTATCTGTAAAATCAAGAAATTAGAATTGGTCTAAAGTAGCATGACGTACACTAAGATTCCCGTGACCATTCAGTAGAGTGGAAAGAACACTGGATTTGACAACAGAGGACGGGAGATTCCATCAATATGGGAGATTCAAGGTATATATATATTTTCTCCATGTAAGGAGATCCACAGCTGTCTACAGTTTTCCAGTCTCAGAAAACTGCATGAGTAGAGTGATTTAGCCATGATCATACAGTCAGAATATATACATGAAGTCACATCTTCCTGACTTTGTAGTCAGTCCCTCCAGCCCTCATACCTCCCTGTCTCTACTGTGTCCATCCTTTGGTGGTGACAATGGTTCGGTGTTTTGGAGCAACGAACCAATTCATGGTTTCACTGATTAATTCTGTTCCTGTTTTTATGCCACTTCAGGGCACATTCCCATCAAAACTCAGGGAGATCATAGGGGGTATAAATACCATTGTCTCAGACAAGCTCAGAGAAAGGAAATAATTCACACATGGTTACAAGATTCACAGCCAAGATTCACACTTTGGTCTTCTGACTCCAAACCCAACACTTTTTCCATTACTCATTCATTCAACATACGGACAATGGTGCCTGACTTGTGATAGAGTCTTCTGAGCTCATATTGGTCTGATCAGTCATAAACAGACACACTGTACCTTGACTCCAATATAGTGATGTCATTTTGGTCCTCTCCAAGATCAAAGTACAGTAACCAATAACCATTCAACAACCATTAATTAGTTATCTTTTATATTTAAAGTATGTAGATCCCTTTATTATACTTACAATGACTAGGCCATAGCAACTTCTTTCTTTTTTCTTCTTCTTTATTTTTCCAGAGCTTTTCAGGCAGCATTTCTAATTTGACTATGCAATGGAATTCACCAGATCACTAAAGAAAAAATATTTTGCCACATACATAAAAGATAATAGCAATGGCTAACATTTTTATAGTACTTAACTATATGCCAGGTACTGTGCTGAGCACGTTACAATTATTATCTCATTTGATGCTTACAACAACCCTGGGAGTTGGGTGTTATAATTATCCCCCTTTTACAGATGAGTAAACTGAGGCAAGCGGGTTAAGTGACTTACTCAGGGTCACTCACACAAGTGTCTGAGGCAGGATTTGAACTCTGGTCTTCATAACTCCAGGCCCAGCTCTCTGTCTACTCTGCACCACCTAGTTTCAAAGGCAATTAACCTTTGTGAAGACATTGCCATTTCAGAATCACATCTCAAGACTGACTTAAATGTTACTGCTACCCCTCAGAGCTACCTTTCTTCCGATGTTCTATTGAAGGGGATCAAAATGGAGAGATAAGTAGGGGAAACAGCAGGTGAGAAGGTACCACTCACTATTCAGTAGTTAGTGTTATTTCATTTCCTATGTCATGAGAAGTATAGATTATGAAAAGAATGCAGACACATTTGTAAAATGAAGCCATTTAATGGGAAAAATACGTGATATTATTCTTAATTATTTCAAAGTTCAAATGGATTGGTGATTTTCTTGGTAAGGGAGTTACCTCAATGATAAATATAGCAACTCTTCCCTGCCCACTCATCTTGAAGACACTTGTCAATGTCCACCTGGCTGGGCATCCCTCACTTTCTCCTGACAAATACGTGATATTGCTAAAGAATAAATTATTTTTTACAGCTACAGTTTTCCTGGAGTTCTGGAAGAGGAGGAGGGCTGTGTTGACCTATGACTGGGACCTTATTGACTGGGAAGAGGAAGAGGTAAGCAGTGATGGAATTTGGAATTTTTGTGCCTGCGACATATTGACTTGGGAGAGAGTTATGATAATAATGCAGATGATAGTCTGAACTCAGGTGGAGTTTCACCAGGAGCAAGGGTGGCCTGGCCAGTGCATCCACAGGATTTGAGAGGGAAGGCAAGAACCAGAGAGGGGGGTCCATGTCAACAAGACCCTGAGAAAATTATCACACCCTAGATAGGATGGTCACTTTGAACAGGAAATATACCCCCTCCATGTCAGTATCCTGGGGCTGAACCCCAGTTATGCCACATAGTTATATGTTCTGGAGAGAAGACGTCACAGAGAAAGGATGGCAATGGGATTGGACTGGTATCATGAGGATTGTTCAAGCTTATGATCCTTGATGGATAGACTTCTTCATGAATACAGGTATTTCTAAAGAAGTTAGTAATGAGTGCAAGGGCGCCCTTGATGTCCATTCAGTGTCCATATCTTCCAGTTAGCAAGTGGGTGAGCTACATTACCTGACATCACAGGTGGTCATTATTATTAAGAAATCCATATGGTATAGATGGCAATTGTATCTGTGAATGGAATAATATAATATATTCTAAGTTTTTTTCCAGTGTTACTTTTACTTATGAAAAGTTTATACAAATGAAAAGTGTCTTGATTACTGGAGGCTGTTTGTTTTCAGAGAAAGGTGTTGTGGTTGATAGAATACTGGGACTTGGAGTCAGTAACACCTGAGTTCAAATCCTTAATTACACATTTATTAGCTGTGTGACCCTGGCCAAGTCACTTCGCTACCCTCATCCTTAGTTTGCTCGTATATAAAATGGGATAATAATTGTATTATTTAAGAGGCTTGATGTATCAAATGAGACATAATATACAATAGGTACAAAGCACTTTTCTAACCTTACAGAGTTATATAAATATGTTAGTACTTACTACTATTATTATTATTATCATTGTTGCTGAGAAAACAGTGACTCCTCTTGCCAAGTTTTAGGTGTTTTATTTTTAAATAGGCAAAACTCTTGGCTTGCTCTTAATGGTGACTTTTATGAAAATATTAACAGAGTTCATGGCTTGCTTTCATTTATTAACTTGCATATATTAATTTGACTTGATTTCATCTATTAACTTGACATATATTGACTTGATTTCATCTATTAACTTGACATATATTAACTTGACTTGCTTTCATCTATTAACTTGACATATATTAACTCTCCTAGGAAAATGTTCGCCCCCAGTTTGAAAGAAAGTATGCCCAGGTGGAAAGAGTGAATCCCATCACAGGAAAACCTGAGCCTTACCAGCCCTTCATGGATAAACTCCTTCGGCTTATGATCTCCATATTAGGAATATTCTTAATGGTAGAGTAATGTCAGAACATTAATGTGCATGGTTTTTCCCAAATGAGATATTCTAAAAGAGAGAGAATTCTAGAGTCAGGAAGAATTGTGATATTTCTATGAGAGCAACTGATTGTGAGACCTTGAATATCTTATTGAATAAATATATTCATTAAATATACATCGGGTTACTGGGGAATTAGCAAGGGAGGGGGATAAAAAAACTTGTAAAAGTCATAGAATTATTCTGAGGATGGTAGTTATGCTGCTTAGAATCAAGACTTCTTTGGGGACATTCACTGTATGAATAAGGTAGAGAAATGGAAATTCCTTAAAATACAACATCTCTACTAATAACCTGTATCTGACATGACCCTATTGTCTGTAATAATTTGAACAGAGAAAGTCCTTCACTATGATTCATTTTTAAAGTATTTATTAAGCACCTGCTGTATGAAGGACAGCATATTAGGTACTGAGAATAAAAAGACAAAAATGAAACAGCTTTGATTTGCTATAATGAAAGCTCTTGGAGAATAGGTTTTGTTTCCTTCTTTGTGGTTAAATCCCCAAAGCCTAGTTAAGTGCCTGGCATATAATAGGCACTTAATGAATGCTTGCTTCTATGAGAACAGGGGTATTGAGCCTTCTTTGTGTCATGGATCCGTTGGCAGTCTGATGAAGACTGTGGATTCTCAAATCAATGCTTTTAAATGCATAAAATATAAAAGGAAAACATTTATGTTGGAATACAGTTGAGCAATAGTTGCAACATTAGATGGTTATCAATTGAAATTGAATGATGATTATGGGTTCTTTTTCTAAAACATTGCATGGATTCCATATGGTTTGGTTTAAGTATGGAGTGTTTAACAATACTGCCTATTACTTGAGATAAGAACAGAGTATATTGTGCCTCCTTTCTTGGGGAGTCCCTCTCCCTGGGACAGGGTGCTTGGCGTGTGAGGCACAAGCTTGGTAGCGATTTCACATTCTCATCTCTCCCAATCCAGATTTCTTTGGTGCTCACCACAGTTTTTGCTGTCGTGGTTTATCGTCTCGTGGCCATGGAGCACTTTGCATCTTTCAAGTGGTATTTCGTCAAAAAATACTGGCAGTTTGCCACATCAGGGACTGGAGTATGCATCAATTTCGTGATCATCATGTTTCTGAATGTCGTAAGTGTTTGAGATTTTTTCCCCTTGTTTGAAGGAGACAAGAATTGCTGTAATTTATCTTCACTTTTATTTTATTCACATAGAGGCCAGACTAGAGCCACATAGTATTTGAAGCAAATAAAACCTCATGCTGGATCTGAAGTCGGGAAGTTCCAAATTCAAATCTAGCCTCACATATTTACTAGCTATGTGACCCTGGGCCATGTCACTTAACCGGTGCCTGCCTCCATTTCCTCATCTGTAAAATGGGAAGAATGATAATACCTTCTTCCCAGGGTTGTTGTGGGGATAAAATAATGTAATGTTTGTAAAGTGCTTTGCAAACCTTAAGAAGCCATATAAATGCTAGTTATTGGTATTATTATTAGTATTTATCATCATCATCATCATCACCATTGTTACTATTATTAGCCATTCACATTTCAGACTGCTCTATACTTCAGTTTCTTCATGTGTTAAAAATGAGGGAGTTCGAGATAGTAGTGTATCAGGTCATTCAGGCTTTAGCACCATGCTCCTAAGACACTCTGTATTCTTGTGTTCTGTGGACTTGGTGGATGAATAACCCTGACTGCTCTTCTGCTTACCCCCATGTGACCTTGGGTAAGTCATTTAACCCCTGTGCGTTTCAGGTTTCTCATTTGTAAAGTTTGGGCTTACCGTGCCAAATCTACAATTAATATGAGGAACAAAGATAATGTATGTATAAACCATGAAGGGTCCTATAAATGGAAACTGTTAGTTTTATTGTGGAGTTTAAACAGATATCCCTTCTTTCTTTAAGGAGATTAGAATCTAACAAAACACAGGTGAGTCACATAGAGAATTGAACGATTGGTGAGCATATAAATAATATAAGTAATATAAATAATTATGTGAAATGAGATAATATGGATAAAACACTTTGCAAAATACTCTATACGTGCTAGCCATTATGATGGTGATGATTATCATACTACTTATTATTATTATCATTATGTTATTATTATCATATTGCTTACTGAGTGTTAGTTCATAATAGTAGTGGAAAGATTAGGAGGGAAAGAGAGAGAACAGTAAGGAACATTTACTAACTTCTGCATTCTTCAACCATTCCACAAATCCTTAATAACAAGCACTTAATATTTAGTAATAATTAACTTGTTAATATTTATTAATGCTAATCTATTAATAATTTTAATTATTCCCTTCTTATGTGCCAGTCACTGTGCTCAGGCCTGAAGATTCAGGAAACTAGATCCCCACAATCCTTGCCTTCAAGGAGCTTACATTTGACTAAGTGATAGGTCAAAAGGAGAAGGGGAATGACATCATGTACTCTATTAAGTCAATGTAATTTGAGGAAAAAGCACCTATAGCCAGGATTAGGAACAGTTTCACAGGTCTTGTGACCCTTGAACTGAGTCTTGAAAGATCAAGAGAGGAAGAGATGGGCCTAGGGAAGGAGGCTTGTTAGGCAGAGTGAACATGTAGTTACTCAGGGAAGAGGAGGGATTTCACCATAATTAATAAGCAAGTTCAAGGATATGCCTACAGGATAAGCAAACCTACTTTCATTATAATAATAGTGTGTGTGTGTATATATATATATATATACTAGTAGTGTTACATATATATATACTAGCTGCATATATATATATGCATAAACACATGTATACATTAGCTAGCATACTAGCTAGTGTATATGCATGTATGTATATGTGTGTGTTTGTATATCCATACATACATATAGATATAGAGAATTTTAAGATTTACAAAGTACTTTACAAATATTTTCTGCTCACTACAACCCTGGGAGGTAGGTGTTATTATTCCCACTTTACAGATGAGGAAACTGATACAGAGAGAAATTAAGTTACTTTCCCAGGCTTGCACAGCTATGAAGTGTCTGAGGCTGGGGCAGTAGAAACAATATCTGATTCAGAATTGGAGGACCTGTGTTCAAATCCAGCATCCATTACTGATTAAATCATGACTTCAAATATGTCTCTTAACTGCTCTGGGCCTCAGTTTTTTTTCATCTATCAAATGAAGGGGTTGAACTAGATGTCTTCAAGGTCCCTTTGAGCTCTAAATATATGATCCTGTGTTTCACCAGAACACAAGACTAGACATACCTTGTAGACAGAGCATTAGGTGAGAAGGGACTGGAGGCAAAAATAGATTAACTTGTTTAACGTCATATGCATAATAATAATACCGCTGTTCCCATTTTACAGATGAGAACACTGAAACAGCGTTCTCTACATGGTCTGTTAGAGAGATCACTAGTTGTCAACTCAGAGGACCTAGTTTCAAAGTCTGTCTTTAATGTTTAGCATCGGTGTAGCCTTAGACAAATCATTTAACTTCCCTAGGCCTCAGTCTCCTCATATGTAAAATGAGCAAATCAAATGTGTGCAGAGGTTCTTAACTTCTTTTTGTGTCATGGACCCCTATCATAGTATGGTGAAGCCTTTTTTAGGTATAATGGAGCTTTTCTAGGTATAATGTTTTTAAAGGTCTAAAATAAAATACATAAAATTTTAAGGGAAACTAATTATGTTAAAATAATCATGTTAAAATAGAATTGTCCATTTTTTTTTTAAGAATCCATAGGCTTCAGGTTAAGAACCCTTGGACCAGAGGGTCTCTGAAATCCTGGATCCTGGCTGATTGCTTTGTCTGCTTCACAAGGCTGCCTTTCCAGGAAGTGATTTCATTTCTGTGCTACTGAATACAAATCTTTGCCCAGATAAGTCTTGAGTCCAAGGTCACAGCCCTTGGAATGTTTGGTGCGAACTCTTGGCTCGTAGATTGGGATGTATGAATTACATCTGGAAAGGATGTTGGAAAACAAAACCAGTCCAGTGACTACTTTCTTTTGTGACTTCAGATAGCACATAGTTTACATTTTCCAAAGCCTCTTTGGATTCTGACTTATTGTTACGTCTGGCACTGCCTCAATCCAAAGGGATAATTATTTACGTCTCTAAAAACTGAAAAGGTTGTTTGCTTGTTTGCTTTTTCCTTAATGAAAAACTTTGTGATATAATGGAAAAAAATGAGAAGATCTGGCAACAATTTTGAGTTTGCTGCTAACTCCTTGTGTGACTTTAGGCAATTTTTCTCACTTCTCTGATCTAAAAATGGAGGTCATTAGGTACTGGGATCACTAAGATCCCTTCAGGTCTGGGATTTATGATAATAGTGACAATAACTGTGGATTTTCCAGTTGTAATTTTCAATCTCCTCCTCTGTCATCCCTCTAAAACAACATATCTGTGAAACTGCAACATATTGGACAAAAAAATAGCATGATTATTACAGTAAAAATATGCCTATTGTAAAAAAAAACTGAGTCATATGAAATGGAGAATCACAGTGTGAAGAAAATTTGTGATTTCTTATGAAAATTTAGGGATTTTAGTCTGTTATATAAACTTGGCTCTAGTTAGATTGAGAGTATGAAAAGAACATTGTGATTTGAATTTAGGAGACCTAGGTTAACATCTTACTCTGATCCATACTAGCATTATAAACAAGTAAGGTAACCTCACTAAGTCTCATTTTCCCAATCTATAAATGGAAATATGTGTGTGTGTGTGTTTGTGTGTGTATGTGATAGGTGTATACATATATACACATACATTCACATTTATATGTATGTGTATAGGCATATTTGTGTATTGTGCTCAACACAGCCTCTGTTTGCCTGTTTCCTCAAGTACAAAATGGGGATAATGACACCTCCCTTTCTTGTTGTGAGAATTAAATAATATAACATTGGCAGAAAAAGCTTAGTACATTGCCAGCCTGGCACATAGTAGGCACTATGTAAATACTAGTTGTTATTATGTATATAAATATATATAAGGACGTATATATATATGTGTGTGTGTGTGTGTGTACATTCATGTGTATATGTAAACATGTATCTAGATGTGTGTATGCATGTATTTGTATATATGCCTTACATGTGTGTAAATAGCACACGGGACCTAGAGTCAGGAAGACCTGAGTATGGTATATGTAGGATGCTCAATGCTTGTCAACAAGAATAACACTTTTCTGTAATACTTTATACTTACATAGTATAGGACCAAAGGATCCTCTGCCTAAGATCATAAATTTGAGATCATTGAATCAGCCTCTCCATTTTATGAATGAGGAAAACTATGTTCCAGAGAAGCTAAGCTTCAATTCATTTACTAAATAACAGAGCTAGACTTGAACCCAGGTCCTTTGATATCCAGTTTAGTATTCTTCATGTTACCCAGTGCTGGCCTTCTCGTAATGATAATCGTAGCTGTCCTTTATGCAACACCTTAAGGTTTGTTAACTTGTTATACATGTATTATCTCATTTGATCCTCAAAACAACTTTTAATAAGACTCTCTTGGGTTGTTATCTAGGAAATGCTTCCAGATATTCACATTATCTAGTGGTGAGGCATTTTTTAATTTAATTTCAAATATAAATGAGCTTATTGCAAAATATAGATTGTAAAGTATTCACGTTTTGTCATGGCCCTGGAAGGGACTGGCCCTGGATTTCATTGATCTAGGGTACCCCTAATAAGGAAGTTACCAAGGCAATCTGGCAATACCCCACAAACTTAGTCTTAGAGAATTCTTAAAAGATAAACACCTTGTTCAGTCAACTGAACAATATGTTTTTTTGTTTTTTGGTGAGGCAATTGGGGTTAAGTGACTTGCTCAGGGTCACACAGCTAGTAAGTGTCAAGTGTCTGGTCTGAGGCCAGATTTGAACTCAGGTCCTCCTGACTCCAGGGCTGGTGCTCTATCCACTGCACCACCTAGCTGCCCCATGACCAATGTTTTTGAGGTGGAACTTTGACTCAGTTATTCCTGATGCCAACGCCAGACTCTCTACTCACTGTCATAAAATGAAATCTCAATAGTCTTACTGGGATATTTTTAATAGTCAAAATCACTTTTAGCAATTATCCATGGTTGATCCTCAGTTGATATTTTTAAACAGAGGATTGTGGAAATATTATTTCTGGTCTCCCTGTGTGATCATTTGTATTCTCCAGCTGTTTCTTATGTCCTATTAATGTATGGTGTGTTTATACATATATGCATGTATGTATATGTATATATGTATATGTACATACATACACACATAATTTCTATTTCTTTTGAGACCATTCACCAAAACCTCTCCCTTGCCCCTTGCCCCTCACATCACCCAGGTATCTTCTGCTCCTATCTCCTCCTTTACTTCTCTCTCATGTGAAATGGCTGTTTTTACAAAGATTATATGAGTGATCCCATTCTATCCCATCTTCTCTAATAGATTGCTGTATCATTCTCACTTTCTCATTCATCTTCAATCTCTCCTGTCTACTAACTGCTTTCCTATTGCCTACAAATTTGCCCATGTCCTCATCATCCTCAAAACCCTCAGTTGATCCATCCATCCCTCATAGCTATATTTCTCCTCCTTTTTGTGGCTCAGTTCCTTCAGAAGACCGCCTTCAATATTTGCCTTCACTTCCTTTCCTCTCACTCTCTACTTAAGTCTCTACAAATTGGCTTCCAACTTCATCATCCAACAAAAACCATTCTCTCCAAAGTTGTTCGTGATCAAATCTTAACTGCCAAATCTGATGACCTTTTCTCTATCCTCATCATTCTTGACCTCTCTACAATCTTTGACATTGTAGATTACATTCTTCTCCTTAATAGTGTCTTCTCTCTAGGTTTTCGGGACTCATTATCTTTCCCTCCAATCCTTTCTCGCTTCCTAACTTTCTATTACTGTGGGAGGGTACCACCATCCTTTCAGTCCACCTAAGCTGTCATCCTCAAAACTTCACTTTTGCTCATTCCCCATAGCCAATCAGTTGCCAAGATCTTTCGATTTCACCTTTGTAACACTCTTGCATATGCCCCCTTCTTTGCTCTGATTCTGCCACCACTCTGATGCTGGCTCTCATCGCCTAATACCTGTACTATTTCAATAACCTGCTGGCTGTTCCGTATGACACCAACCTCTTCCCCACTCCAATCCATCCTCCATGCTTTAATGTCAAAATGATCTTCCTCAAGTACAAGTCATCCTGTTGTTTGACTTCTCAGTAGGTGAGGGAGGGGCTGGAGAGAGAGAGAATTTGGAACTCAAAACTTTTCTAAAAATGAATGTTTAAAAAGGGGGAGTAAAAAATGTGAGCTTCCTGAGAGCACGGACTGTCTTAATTTTCTATTTGTATCTCCAGTATTTCAATCACAATGCTATGACATAGTTAGTACTTCATAAATGCCTCTTTCATTTATTTTAAAAAATGAAGTACAGGTCAGACCATATTACCCTCTCTACTCAATGAACTTTAGTGGCTCCATATCAAATCTAGGATCCAATATAAAATCCTCTTTTGGCTCTTAAAACTCTCCATAATCTGACATCTTCCTTCCCAGTCTTCTTATACATTGAGCTCTTTCTTGAATTAACTACTCCATCTTCCAGCTCTGGACATTTTCACTGGCCATTCCTCATGCCTGGAATTTTCTTTCTCTTCGTCTCTGCTCCCCTGACTTCTTTCAAGTCCCAGCCAAAATTCTACCTTTTACAGGACTTTTCCTGATCCCCCTTAATCCTAGCACTTTCTCTTTGTTGAATATTTCCACTTTATACTGTGTTTAGCTTGTTTATGCCTAGATGTTAACATGTTGTTTCCCCATTATACTGTGAACTCCTTGAAAGTTGGAGCTGTCTTTGCCTTTCTCTGTCTCTCTAGTACCTGACACATAGTAGGAACTTAATAAATGTCTCTTGACTGACTCCATTGTCTTTTACAGTAAAAGGATATAATGGGAGGAGGAGAGTGAAAGCAATGCCTCTTAAAATTGACACAATTTAGGACCGTAGCATCAAAAGTTGTAAGGAATCATCTAGGTTATATAATCCAAACACCTCATTTTACGGAGAATAAAGTCTCAGAGAAGTTAAAGGACTTACCCAAGGTCACTCAAGTGTGTAAATGTAGTGCCAAGATTTCAGCTCAGATCTTCCAACTCTGAATCCTTTGCTCTTTTGATTCAGGACTTTTTAATCTAGATGTTCTCATATGTAAATGATTAAGATTTGACACTATACCCTTTTTGAGACAAAAATCTTTAGCAAGTCACTTGAAACTGTTTTGTGCCTCAGTTTCTTCCTCTCTGAAATAAATGGTTTGGACTCAATGCCAATCTAAAATGGAGGCCAGTTCTAAGTCCTACCAGGGGTGGGAAACCTGCAGCCTTGAGGCCACATGTAGCCTTCTAGGTCCTTCAGTGCAGCCCTATTTGGATTCAGTCAAAGAGGCACACTTGAGGACCTAGAGGGCCACATGTGGCCTCGAGGCTGCAGGATACCCACCCTGTAATCTACATTGACATTTAAGATTGGTACCCACTTGAGAAAAAGAGAACTAGGTTTGCTTGATAAATATTGGGCACATGAATTAAGCTATACCATATCTCCCCCTAAATGTCTTTATGAAAAGGATAGTCATACTTGGGGTCCCCTCACATCCTGCTCTCTAAAGTGAAGAGCATTGTTAGATATCAGACAATGGCTTTCAAAATATCTTTTAAAGTTTCCTAAAAAGTGCACAATGCTCTTGTAAGACCGGTGGTGGTGGCCTTCCTGCCAGCCCTGACATGTCTCTTTGCTAATTAACTGAACATTAAAGCTCATTAATGATGTTAAAATATAGTATAAGTAGAAGCTTCTGCCCAGCCGCATCAGTCTAAGGGATACTGTCCCATTTCAAAGGAAATGAAAAACAGCCAAGTGAAATGAAATTCTTCTGTCTTTAAAGTTGTGGGATTCACTAAGTGCTTTGCTATTGTGTTGATTTAATTATAAGAATGATTGAGCCAGAGCACAAAGAATGAGCATGAGCTTAAAAGAACTCTTTTGGAGAGGTACATTAGAATGTGGAATTTTAGCTGGAAGGAACATCTCACGGCTAAAAGAAGTGATAGAATAGAATGCTAGGGCTGGAAAGACCTTGGAGCACAGAATGTCAGAACTGACACATACCTTACAATATCTAATGGCAGAGTTGGAAGAACATTGGAACAAATAATGTAGAATATTATAGCTTTGAGAGACCTTAAGACATAGAATGTCACAACTAGAAAGGACATAAAGACCTACAACATGCAAAATTCAAGCTGGAACATATCTTAGAACCTTGAATGTTAGCCCTGGTAGGCATAGGAGTGCATTGAGGGTGGCCCAGATGTGTAGATACATCATGGAATGAGCATTATTCTTGACCTTTCCTCTGAGAATAGCTCCAAGTCACATCCTGCTCATACCTAAAGTGATAGGGGCCTTAGAAATCACTTTGTGAGATATGTAATGTGTATGTAAAAGATAATAATCCTGACTTTCCTATGTACCCGTTTGTGCATGTGATGAGTGAGAGGAGCCTTGGTTGGTGGAGAAGACATACTGGCTCATTGTTTATTTGTTTGTTTACATTTGTTTACAAAGGAGCAGCTTGTAGGACCAGTAAAACCTGGGTTCAGGTCCTGTTTCTGTCACATACTGGCTTTGTGACCATGGGCAATTCACTTAATATCTCAGTCTTCTGGGCAACTCTCTAAGACAGATACTGCGAAAGAAGGCAGTGAGCATTTACTAAATATTTTCAATGTTCCGGGTACTGTGGTAAGCAACTGGGTATCAATCAAAAATACAATAAAAAAGAAAGACAGACAATTGGTAGAGGGAGGGAGTTGCCTAACCCAAAAGTTTCCTGTTGTTGTTGCGTCGTTTCAGCCATATTTGACTATTCATGACCGCATTTGGGGTTTTCTTGGCAAACATACCGGAGAGGTTTGCTGTTTCCTTCTCCAGCTCATTTTACAGATAAGGAAACCGAAGCAAACAGGGTTAGGTGACTTGCCCAGGGCCACACAGTTAGTAAGTATTCGATGTTGAATTTGAACTTGGGTCTTCCTTACTTCAGGCTTGGTGCTCTGTCTACTATATAACCTAGTTGTCCTAAAAAGTTCTCTCTATTACTAAAATTTTAGGTCTAGTCACTATCCCTTAATTTGTAGATGAAATCTCTCCCCAAACTAATAATAACAATAGCAATAATTTGTCCCCCCAAAAAACAATTTGTATTACCTGTTTTTTATATAGATGTTTCCTAAAATTTGAATGTCATTGGAATGGCAGTGATTGTCAACTTGATAGTGAAGCTATTAATTATCTGTACACTATACAGGGCAAGAAATTGGTGTCTTAAAATAACTGCCATTTGGCTAGTATTTTAAAGTTATCAAAATGCTTTATATAACCAACCTCCTTTAAGCCTCACAACAACCCTGTGATGTAGGTACCGTACACGACGTAGTAAAAATCTGAAACTGTTTTTTCACTCATGCCTGACTTGAATTTAAGAAGCAGCACCAAAGATTTTATTGAAGATTCACATGAGCAGTCATGTAGCAAAAATAAGAAATATAAAATGGAGCACTTGATTATTACTTTGACATACTTAAGATCTTAAAAGAACCATAGGAACGCCTCCAAAAAAAGTGGGTGGATTTTTATAGGGGATTTATGGGAAAATCTCAAAAATATTCTTATCAAATGGCAAGGTATCTCATCAGGCCAAAGGACTGGCCAGTGAATTAGTCTGACCTGTAAACAAGAGAGTAGTATTGTCTTTGGAAAATTACAAAACTTTCTCAATGACCCTCAGTTTCTCCCTGAAATGAAGACCATCATTTTTAGTACCGGTATTCTACAGGTGGGGTTGTATGGTTATGAGTGATAGAAAATTAGATCTCAAAAGAATTAAAAGCGAACATTACTCAGAGGATGTTGGAGAGGCACATACATGTAGGGAAATAAAAATCACATGCCCCCTGCCTTTTATGTTGAGAATATACAAAGATGAATTAAGACCTTTGACCTTGTCCTGAAAGATCTAATTGCTCAGTAGTGGTGATAAGAAATGTGCATAGATGAATGCAATTCAGTAGAATATAATAACGGGGAGAGGAAAGGAAAGAAACCAGCATGTGCCAGGCTCAGTGCTAAGAATTTTACAAATGTTACCTAAAATGTCAACAGTTCAATGGAACCTCACAGATAGAGCCAGTGTAGTAGATGAAATAGCTCTGGCCTTGGAGTCAGAGAACCCAAGTTCCAGTTCTGTCTCTGCTACTTACTATCTGTATGACCTGGGAAAGTAATTTAACTTCATTGGGCCTCAGTTTCTTCATCTGTAAAATAAGGTAAGTTCCCTTCTAGCTTTAGACCTAGGACCCAAAGATCCAAAAAATTGATTTGCCTTTCAAGGGGTCAGATGTCAACAAATCCATGTCTTCTTAGCGTATGTGGCTCTTACTTATATCTTTCCATAGCATATCATGTTGGAAGCCTTCAGTTTTGCTTTTAAAATATTATAGACTATACAATATTAAGATTAGTGAAAGGAGAGATGACTTCTAGGTATAAGACTGGAGGCAGGTTTTATAGAGGAGGGAGAATTTGGGCTGAATCTTGAAGGAGGGATAAGATGTCAACAGGTAGAAATGAGGAGGAGAAGAAAGGGCATTCTAAGCCTAGAAAACACTCTCTCTCTGAGGGTCCATTGAACTATTAATGTATGAAATAATGTTTGTAAAATGCTTATCATGGTGCCTTGTACATAGTATGCACTAGGAAACATCAAAGTGAAAAGCACCAAGGTGGGAAAATGCTTTCTTGGTTTATTTCTTTACAACTCTTCAAATTACCTATCAAAAACTATTCTGGTTTAGAAATTCAATGTTACCTCAAGTCTTCCAGGAATCACGCTGTATACATTTTGTAAAATACTGTGTCAAGAGAATAGTCTAACAATTTAAACTTCTACTCTGTAATCTTGATCACAAATGTTCAGTCCCTGTTGTTTAAAATCTGTTTTGAAGACACTTCTTTTTTCAGCTTAAAAATCTGGCTTTTCCCCCAGTGAATAGAATGCAATGCTGGTTATTACTCCATGTTAATGTTTCTCTTTTAACTGCAGGTCTATGAAAAGGTGGCTTATTTCCTCACCAATTTAGGTAAGTGCTTGGTTATTATTGCATTCACAATAAACTATTTAACAGAATGGATCGTGTAACTATAGTTTTTTTTCTATTATGAGGACATTTTGATTTGATTGCTTAGCACTGAAGAAATCCGCTTGCAGCCCCCCTTTAAGGCATGGGTCACAGATACTCAGTATCAGTTCACTTTGTTTCCATCGGCAAAGATGTTTCAGGCCTGGTTTGGGGTTTTAGTCACTCTTTCTAACTGCAAAAGGACCAAAGGAGGGATTCAGTGGGAGAGGGGAGTGAGGTGGGAGCAAACATTCATAATGGAAGCCCAGTCTAGGTCCCTAAGTGATTTCTATACCCCATGGTCTCTTTAGAATCATCGTGACCTATGAAGGTTCTCTCCTCCTGGTGCTGTTACTACCTTGATCATTTTAGGCCTCAGTTTCTTCATCTGTAATAGATTTCCCCATTGCTGAAATAAGCACATGGCGCTGCAAACAGGAGGTGCTTAAGTGTTGTTGCATGTTATCTATTGAAAGAGGTGAGGGATAGAATTTGATGACCACTGTAGTTCAAGGACCCATGACCTAGACATGATTAACATAGTATTAACAGCCACGGATATCTTACAGCCTCTTGGGATCCTTACTGTACTTTGAGGTGGTGGGAATAGATGAGAGGCAAGGAGAAAGAAAACAGACCTCAAAGTCAATGAGGCAGGTTCAAAGGCCCCCTCTGACGCCTGTACCAACAGGTTATATGATATTGGGCAGTCACATACTTCCTAGTTAGTAAGTTACAAAACCAGAGCATATGAGCTTTGAAGAAGGGGAAGGGGGGAAAGAAGGCAGTACATATTAGCGCTTTACAAATATTCCATTCTCACAACAACTCTGCGAGGTCGGAGAGAGCTGTTGGCTCAGTGGATGGGGCGTTGGGCCTGGGGTCAGAAAGACCCAAGTTTAGTCTGGCCTCAGACACTTGCTAACTGTGTGACCCTGGGCAAGTTACTTAACCTTTGTTTATCTCAATTTCACCAACTATAAAATGGGGATAATAAAAGCTTCTACCTGGGATAGTTGTTGTGAGGCTCAGATGTGACATCTGTGAAAAACAAATGCAGTTGAGCACAGTGCCTGCTCCGTAGTAGGGACAATATAAATGCTTATTCCTTTTCCTTGTTCCCCTCTCCAATACTGATAAGCTACAGTTCTACAACTTGGAGTCTTAAAGAATCTATCAGAGGGCTTATCTCACAGGGTTATGGGAAGGATGAAATGAGATAAAATTTATAAATATTTGCTTAAGAAAAAAATAACCAGCATAGTACCTGGCACATAGTAGGCACCACATAAATGCTTGTTTATATGCCAGAGGTGAAATTAGCTTAGGCTTGGAATGATCAGATTGTGAGTTTGTCAAAAATATGAAACTCTTTAAGTAGAGGTTACAATTCCCTACCTTCAGCCCTTGAGGAGGAAAAAAATAGCCCTCCCAGATTTCATGATTCTATGGGATTCACGCCCCAGAGTGAAGCTTGTACTAGATGAATTCAAAGAACCCATCCACCCAGAATCATCCAAGAATAAATAAAGCTCCTGCAATAACCACTGTTCCACCCACTCTGGGCTAATTAACAATTTGATCATTCCAGGCCTATGCTAATTTCACTTCTGGCTTAGTTTCGCCTTCATTAAATAACGCTCAGTTTGGGGATTTGGGTGGGTTGAGAGAACTGTCTAGTTTTTTTGGTCCAAACACTTTTTTTTTTTCTTTGTGGAAACCATAAAGGGGAAAGGAAACAGAGCCTTGATTCACTTTTCTGGAGATCTTTTCTTTAGAGTATGAAGAAAAGATTTTTGCTCTCTGGCATAAGGGGCAGAGTTTTTGTGGGTCATTCATTTATCCCACATAATGGATTGTAGAAATTCTTTTGCCTCTGATGAAGCTGAGCTCTTCCTAACAAGTCAGAGTGATTTAGTAACTATAGCTATTCAGTCAGAGAGGACAAAGTAACCTCACTATAAATGCTTCTTGATTGATTGATTGAAGGTGACGGACCCAGCTTATTCCTTCTTTAAAGAGCACTTTTCTACTAATCCCACAATGGAAACAAGAGCCTGACCTGGGTCTGGATGTCCTGATAGTAATGCCTGACATGGATCAATCATATTTTGAGGAGACTTACAGTATGAAAGAAGAAATCTTCTGGCCAAGAACATAGCTGTTTTGCCTTTCCCAATCCATGGGCATATCCTCTGACCTCATGGATTATGAAAGTCCCAGTTCCCAGTGAAATTGGCAAATTCTCCTTCCATAAACCTCAGCTGTCTGGCAACCAATACCAGTGATGCCCTCAACTATTCCTTTCTATTACTTATTTTAAATAACTATTATATGGTGTTGTGTTTTATTAAAAAAAAAATGAGGTAAGAATTCCAGCCATTTACAAGTGGGACGAGTCAGAAAACAAAGGTAATCATCAGCCAGCCCTTAAAATCATGGAATCATAGGTGTAGAGCTGAAATATCATTAGATAGTTTCTACCTCCCTCAAATAAAAACAGAGAAAAGAAACGGCTTACTTATCCAAGGTCACAGGAAGAGTTAGTGACCCAGACACCAGTAAAATTCAAGACTTCTAATTCCCAGTATGATACTATTTCTTCTTTAAATTTTCTTTTAAATAGTTTACTGATGTTTGTATATGTAATATACATTTTTACAAATACATATATATATTATACACAATATGCATACACAAGTATGTATATTATAGGTGTGTATGTACACATGCATGTATATACAAATATGTATAATGGGTGAAAATATGTGTGTATGCATTGCTTATGCATGTATACATAGCTGTATATGCATATATATTATATATAAGCATCATTAATATATTTATAAATAAAATATATACTTGTGCATATATGTATGTATGTGAACTCAGGTCATCCTTACTCCATGCCCGGCATTTTATGCACCGCATCACCTAGCTGCCCCCATTTGTTACTATAGTCACTTATAAATGTTGACTATTAAAAATGGGTATGTGATGGCTTCTTTTAAATAATCATCTTTATTAACTAACTGTTAAACTTCCTTGATAATTCTGAAATGCTCTAAATGTTAGTGCCCTGGGACAGTCTTGGCTGTCCTACCCTTGTTATTAAGCTCCCTTTTACTTCTGATATCCAATTTCACAAATATTTATTAAGCTGCTACCACGAGCACAATGCAGAGCAAAAAAGATAATTCAAAGTTTAGGTCAAAAACAGAGCCTGGCCTGAAGGGGCTTACAGTCTCCTGATAATTAACTTTCTCTATTTCTGTGATTGGCTACTCTTGATCCCACCGTAGCACTGATATGTGGAGCATGGGGAAAAGGGGGATTGAAACTTTCCAAAATTAGAGACCTTGATTTTCCTGTTTGACTGAAGTTTTGAAAAAGATAGAAATAATAGAATGGGAGCCTGTGCTCCTGTAAAGGGTGATAGGTAAATATTTAACAATAAAATCATTTCCTGGGGTCATTAATGCCAGAATTCTTTCCACAAAGAGCCAGCAAACTGAGGGCTTCCATTTAAGTGTTGTTCCCTTAAAGAAAATAGAGTGAAGAGGTTTTCTGTTCTTCCCTCTAGTTTCTGAAAATTCTCTTGGCTTTTTTCTGAAGGATCTTTTTTTTTTAATGGTCTACTGAAAACTGCTGAAGCTATTGAGGGAAAAGGAACATTGAGGCCTTCAAATGTTATCTTCAAATATGTGAAAGATTATCACAAGGAATAGCATTAGATGTATTCTGCTGGGCAGTTGGAGCAGTAGATGGAAATGACCAGAGTTTGGAAGGAAGCACAAACAAACAGGGCAGCTTTGAAAATAACATGTTGAATTTATTCTATACATATATTTGCATGTTTTAAAAACAGAAAAAAATATGTAGTAGAGATTTATGGTTTCATAGATTTTCTGATCTTTGCATATAGAAATGAAATTTTTATGTTTATTAGGTAAGATGTAAATCAGTATGGACTGGATAGAGAGCCAGTCTTGGAGACAAGATGATCTGAGTTCAAGTTGTCCTTTTGACACACATTGGCTTTATATCAACAGACAAGTCTTTGAAACTCAGTGAACTTTCTATTTGTCTAAGTTACCAAGGAGGTGGTAATCATCATCAGTGGAAGAAGTTTCCATACCATGAGTTCCCCAAATTGATAAAATCACACGTACAGACCAAATAAGTAAAAAGCGACAAAAATGAGGAAGATGTAGATAACAATTAAAATGACCCAACAGTACAAGAAAATGTTTTCGGGGATCATCACCTGCCACCGGGTATTCAGGTGGAGGCCATATGAATACCCATTAGGAATGCCATCAAAGAGAGTTATGCTTCACTTGAGGGTTTGACTAAATGGCCTTGAAGGCCTCTTCTAATTCTGAGATTCGGTGATAATGATGAGAATTCTAACACCTGCCATGTGTCTCGATCAGAACATGTAACCCACCCTCTGCTGTTCCTTTTAGAACAGCCTAGAACAGAATTGGAATGGGAGAACAGCTATGCCCTAAAGATGTTCCTCTTTCAGTTCGTCAACTTAAACAGCTCCATCTTCTACATTGCATTTTTCCTGGGCAGGTAAGTCGCTCACACACACGCAGTGATTCTGGCCAAAGCAAAAGTCTCTTTCCTCCCTCCATTCCCCCCGCCAAAGAAAAGGCCCTTTTCTTCTTTCTTATAGAATGGCCCATTTGTGTTAGGAGCCAACGCAGTGCTTGGGATTGAGAGTCGCACAGTCTTAAAGATGAATGTTCTTTTTCCAGCCTTGTATTTCTCTTTGTGTCCATCCTTGAAAGCGGGGATCACACCATTCATTGTACATATAGAGCAAATGCCTAGTGCATCACCTGGCACACATAGTGAAATATCTCCAACTGGAAGCCTATCTTCTCGTTTTTATTACTGTTGTTATTGTTGCTGCTGATAAGCACACAGCACTCAGTAAGGGAGGGATCTGGGAACTGTACAGTTTGGTCATTTTCTTTGCCACCTGTGGGCCACTGCTTTGGTTATGGTTGGGCTCAGGGGCACCATCCAAACATCTGCATGAAGACCAGGGAGAGCAGTCATCCAAATGTGCCATCTGTGCAGCACAACACACACGGATTGGGGGAGAACATCTGGAAGATAGCTCCCATAGGAATAAAACATCTGTTAATTTTCCATCCTTTCTCTTTTGTTTTATTTTAAGCAAGTTATTTGCTTAAAATAATTATTTTAATATTTCTATATTAGTAAATATAATTCATATATTTAATATATTTTAATAATTCTGAGGTGTAAATTAACTCTAGTGATACAAATGAAATATGAAACCACCTCTGCCTTCAAGTAGTTTTCATTCTACTGTGATCAATGCCTTAGTCTTACTCTGTTAGAATGTCAGTTCCTTGAGAATAGGGATTGTTCCTTCTCTGTTTCATATTCCCAGTGCCTTCAGAGTCAAATGAATGTTTGTTGATTGACTGATATAAACAAAACCAAAATAAAACATTTGGGGAGTAGTTTTTGTCAATAAACCTTTTTTTAAAAAATAATCTTCATTTCTACTCTTTTGAGGTAGCCTCTTTGATTCCCAACGAATTTTAATGAATTGGAAATTTTCTTTTTTATAGGTTTTCGGGACGTCCAGGAAAATACAATAAACTTTTTGACCGATGGAGATTGGAAGAAGTGAGTATCTGAGGGTGATGTATTTAGCTGACATGAGAAAAGAGAACTACAGGATTATAAATGAAGGAGTAGCTTGGGGCATAGAAAGAAGTACTGAACTTGGTGTTCAAGATATCTGGGTTTGAATCCCAGCTCTGATGGTTCCTAGCTGGTGGCTATACGTAACTGAGTTAATCTCTCTTACCTTCACTTTGCTCCATAATAAAACTGATGATGATGTTTATGCTAATTACCTTACAAGGGCATTGAGAGAAAAGCCCTCATATCTCACCTCTGCCACTTGTGCCTGAATGACTGTGGGCAAGATATTGAATCTCCATGAGCCTCAGTTTCCTCATTTGTAAAATAAGAGTTGGAGTAGTTGACTTCTGAGGTCCTTTTTATCTCCAAATATTTGATCCTATGATCCTAAGTCTTAAAAAGCTCCATGTAAATGTGAGTTTTGATTATAAATGTGTGCTAACAGCTAGACTTTCTGGTATTTGTTCATCAAAGCATCCCTTGGAGAAAAATAGAGACCAGGAGGTAAAGTGCCCATCACCAATAGATCTCTGGCCTTCAGCAGTCATAGGTTTAGAACTGGAAGGAACCTTGAAGTGCATCAAAACTGGCCCTCTCATTACAGAGATGAGGAAGCTGAGTGTCCTGTCTCCTAGAAGTAGAAGGATTTGCTCCAAAGCAGGCAGATATTAAGAATCAGGGTCAGGATATGAATGTAAGGCCCGTAACTCCAAATTCCATGCTTTTTCCTCTGTACCACACTCTCTCTAATATCAGAATCAAAAACAATTGAGAAACTTCAGGCGTTCTTCCCATGAATTGGCAAATATAAAGATAAGGTGACCTCAGAGAAGGTCCTTGTCATTCGTGGAACAGCTTCCACACTCTGGAGCTCCTGAGGGGGAGCCGCATTTCTAATGCAATTCCATGAACCTACTGAAAATAAATAGCTATTTTTACTGGTAGGCACTAATACGGTACAACAGGTTTTTCTAGATCTTTTAAACTGATAGAATTAACCTCACCCTAATGCAAATGCACTGTTGCATATCTCCAGAACTAAAGATAAAAACAGTTACCTGGAGCCACTCCGATTTCATGCAGGTGTTCCAGAGTCCTCCAGAAAGTGACCAGAATCCTCAGGGAGAGCCTGCCAGAACCGGTCTTCCCAGTTCTTCAGAGATGATTCTGATATTGTGAACCAACCCCTAGCACGCTTCGTTGTGGTTTTGCTGAATGACCCCCAAACAACATCATAGTTTCAAACGTGAGGGAGGGGACCTAAGAGGCCATCTAATCTAACCCCTTCATACTATAGAAAAGAAAACTAAGGTCTGGATTACTGAAATGACTTATCCCAAACCACACAACTAGAAAGTGGCTCACTTGGAATTAGAACCTAGACCTTCTGACTACAAACGTTTTATTGTTAGTGCCATGGATATGCCAAGAAAACCCATGCCCATGACTACTGAAAGATTAGCCCTCTAGCACCCACCCAGTTTATAATTGAAGGGCATTCCCTAGCCCATGATCTCTCTCTCATCAGGAGTTAGTAGGGGGCCAGGTTGGGAACTGAGCTGATTAAGGACAGATAGATGCCTGCCTATGAACTTCATCTGGCTTAGGGGTTCATTCTGCTAATACCTTGAAAATTACAGCAACGTGCTCACTTTTAAGATAGAATGATATGCGGATAGAGCACCGGCCCTGGATTCAGGAGGAACTGAGTTCAAATCTGGCCTCCGACACATAACACTTACTAGCTGTGTAACCCTGGGCAAGTCACTTAACGCCATTGCCTAGCCAAAAGAAAAAAAAGTATAGAAGAATGTATAAAGGCCTTCTTAAAACTATTATAAAATCACACAGAGTTATTCAAAAATAATGGGCACTCACAAAGAAGCGCATTAGAGGTTTTTGTTTCATAATAAAATAAATATGATGGGAAACATGACATGTTGGACAAAGGACCAGGTTCAGGGTTAGGAAACCCTGCATTCAAGTCCTCTGATACATACGGTCTGTGTGAGCCCTGGTCATGGGAAGCTCTCTGAGAAGCTAAGGTGCAAAAGAGTTACTGATCTGCATTGATAGAAGGCTCTCCCTCCAGGGGGAAATGAAATCATAACTCCATTTCAATCTAATGAGACAATTGTGTGTTGGATCATTGGGTCTAAAGGGGAAAGAATTAAGCCCTGAGGATGATGCTCTAGGAGACATGGTCATTGTATTATTGTTAATTGTTCATTCATTTCATTCATGTCCAACTCTTCATGACCTCATTTGAGGTTTTCTTGGCAAAGATACTGGAGTGGTGTGCCATTTCCTTCTCCAGCTCATTTTACAGATGAGGAAACTGAGACAAACAAGGTTAAGAAACTCGCCAGGGTTACACAGCTAGTAAGTGTCTGAGGCCAGATTTGAACTCAGGAAGATGAGTCTTCCTAACTCCAGACTTGGGGCTCTGTGCACTATGGCGCCACCTAGCTGCCCTGTTGTTATTAGTTTTGCTCATCAGTTTTACTTTGTTACAGGATACCTCTGCAGTCTGGAGAACACTGTAAATGTTTGCAATATAAAACCAAAACACATCAATAAAGTTGAAAGTGTTTTAAAAAAAAAACTCTAGGAGAAATGCTTTAAAAGCCAGTTTTTACACTGGCAGTTAAGAGTTGGGTTTTAATTATTTTATGCCTTAAAGTGCTAGTTATCTTGAACAATTTAGGTTTTTTATGTTTCTTTTTTAATATCTTTTGAATTAACTGCCTATTCAAGTTTTTATTCAGTTATTTGAATGTCCTGTAGACCCAGACTAGGCCATGATGATAATGATAATGCTGGTGGTAATTAACATTTATATAGTGTTTTAAAGTTTCCCGTACAGTGTCTCATTTGATTCTAATAATGCCCTTGTCAAGTAAGTGCCAGAGCAGTGATCTGCAAACGTTTTTGATTACGTGCTTCATTAGTAGAGGTAATATATATGTGTGTGTGTATGTATATACACATACACATAACCTTTTTTGTTCCAATGAGCAATATGGTTAAATGGGCTTCATTATTTTCGAAAAAGCTTCATGAATGCCCTGGGCCCTTTTCGTTGTTTAATTGTTTTCAGTCACATCCAACTATTCATGACCCCATTTGGGGTCTTCTTGGCAAAGACGCTGGAGTGGCAAATGAGGAAGTTGAGGCAAACAGGGTTAAGGGACTTGCCCAGGATTGCACAGCTAGTAAGTGCCTGAGGTCAGATTTAAGGTCTCCTTTACTCCAGACCTGGAATTCTATCTACTGAACCACCTAGCTGCCTCTCCTGGTACCTGGCGAAGACTTATAGAGAATAATTATTTGTTAGCAATTAATCATTCGATTATTTTTACCAATGGGGCTAGCCAAACAAAATTTTTTTTCTTAGTTTTTTTTTTTTAAATTGAAAGAACACAGTATGAAAATAAGTCGTAACATGTAGTGAGTATAATAGCTGTTTAGCAGGAGTCAACTTTCTCTTTGGGAAGATACTCAACAAACATACAGAAACAGTGAATTGTCTCTGATGTCAATGCAGCAGGAAGTATTTTTTAAAATATACGTCCCTTCTTCTTTGTGTGCTCCTGCTTAATGGATGGTAAAATATCTTCGGGTTTTTTTATTCATGTTTGGGTTTTTTTAGTTGTGTCTTTGTATGAGTGTGAGGAATAGCAGGAAAGCAAATTTGACTTGACCAGAAAGTGCACGAAGGGGGGCATCAAGTAAAATAAGTTTGAAAAAGTAGGTTGAGGTCAGATTGTGAAAGCTTTCCAGTGACAGGGGTGCTTATCTTGGATACTAGAGGTAATAGGGAATCATGGGATTTATTCAGGAAAGGGTGACAGGTCAGACGTGTTCTTCAGGAAAATTACTTTAGCAGGTTGTGAATGATGGAGAAATTTGAGGCAGGAAAACCAGGCAAAAAGTGATGTGGGTCTGAACCATAGTGGTGTCTATATGAGTGGAGAGAAGGCGGGAGAGATATGAAATATACTGTAGAGTTTTGTTTTGTTTTTTTAAATATAAAAAAACTGCTTGGGTGGATGACGTGAGTGAAAACAAGGAGTCTAGAGTGACAGGTTGTAAACCTGGGTGACTAGAAGGACCTTGACAGAAATAGCAAGATTTGGAAGAGTCATGAGCTTAGAGGGAAAGATAATGTTATGTAATAGGTGATGTAGTTCATAAGCCATTCATAGCTGTTCATCCTGAGTGGTTTCTTCTGTCCCACCAAAATTGTAAAAGAGGGCAGGAAAGGCTCTTATTCATGGGCATCAGAGCTCAGAGTACGTCCTCTGAGGGGACCCTGCCACTATCATTGGATGATCTGGTGTTCAGAAGGGTGGTTATCTTGGGGGAGTGGATGAATTTTCCTACACAGCTGCTTCATGGGTACCCAGGTGATGAATGCCTTGAGGGGCCACTCTCAGTGAAGATGGGGGTAGATTGGATCCTGGCCAAACAGAGTAATAATGAATGAAATGCATGTGCACTTGTATTGGAAACAAAGCCATGACTGACTATCGCAGGAGGCTGTGGCCCCCACTTTTGAGACCATTGCACAGGTATTATTATTATTATTATTATCCCCATTTTACAGATGAGGAAATTGAGGTTAAAGGAAGCTAAGGGACTTTCCCAGGATCACACAAGTAAAGTCCAAAGTGAGATTTGAACCTCTTTCTCTCTGATTCCAAACCCATCACTTTACTATGCCTTAATGGTGGCAATTCATGATGAAAAAGGAGACTCTTTCTAAATTTCTCATGATGCCATTAGAAGTTCTACAAACATTACTGCCACGTAGCTCTCCTTCAAACAGCCTGTTTAGTAGTCATGCAGTTATTATTTTTGTCATCATCATTAATAATAATGATAGGAAGCATTTCTATAACACTTAAGGCTTGCAAAATGCTTAAATATTATATTACTTTACCTCCACAACGCCCCTGGGAGGTAGGAACTGTTATTATCCTCATTTTAAGGATGAGGAAACTGAGACAGAGAGAGGTCGAGAATCTTGCGGTCAGCAAATGTCTGAGGCTGGATTTGAACTTAGACCCTTCTGACTTCAGATCCAGCTTTCTATTATTCATTGTGCCACGAAGTGAATGACCAGGACCCATTAGATAGAACTATGGCACAGACTGGCTTGCACTCCTCCCTCATCCCTTTTCTTCTCCATGCTTGTTTTGTATTCTTCACCTTTCTCTTACCTGCCTCCAGATTCCTGAGCCCTTCAATGTAAAGTTTCCAGTCAAAGCCCATGCAAGTCTGCCATTTCTGGACAACAGTTCATGGTACAGCTATCCCCTGATCTGCGTCCCTCCCCACCTCCAAAAAATGTATCCATCTTGAGTCCAATCCTCTTAACATTGTTCTCAATCTTATAAATCAACCCACATTTGTCACTTTGTGGTAGAAAGAAGACCCAACTGACAGCAAATTGGGCCACTCGTTCGGAGAAAGGCAAGGTGGAGGGAAAATTAATGGATTTGGAGTCAGAACAAGTAGGTTCAAATCTGGGTCCTGCCACTTACTAGCCAAGGAGATTGGCCATTCTACAGCCCAGTGTCCTCATCTGCAAAATTCTCTCTAGCTCCAAGGGTTGCACAAGAGGAGTGACCAATGGAGGCAGGTCTTCTTCCCCTGTGTGGCTTTGAGGATCCATGTGACATCCAGATGAGAGAATTAGGCTCTTTGTGTCCCAATTATTCCCTCCTCTTAGAGTCCTAAGACTTGGCAAAGTAGATGAAGGAGTAGATCAAAGCCGAAGAAAAGAACAAAGAAACCATCATCATTTCATTTCTTAGAACATTGGTTCTCATGGAAATGGTCTCAGGACCATTTCTGGAGCTGGGGAGAGGGAAGGACACATGAACCACAGCTCAGATTCACATTTTCATAATGCCCCCAAGCTCAAATCCAGTGCACTGTTCATTATAATTCACATTTCTAAGATGTATTTGTTTCCAAAGCCCCTTCCCTACAAAAGTTTTACAAATAGAGGGAGAGAGTAGTTTAGAGGATAGGATGTTGAACTGGGAATCAGGAAGACCTGCTTTCCAATTCCATCTTACATACTTATTTGGGGGTAGCTAGGTGGCACAGAGGATAGAGCACTGGGCTTAAAATCAGGAAGACTCATCTTCATGAGTTCAAATCCAGCCTCAGACACTTTCTAGCTGTGTCACCCTGGGCAAATCACTTAACCCTGTTTGCCTCAGTTCCCTCATCTGTAAAAATGTGCTGGAGAAGGAAATAATAAGCCACTCTAGTATCTTTGCCAAGAAAACCCCAAATGGTGTCATAAAGAGTGGGACAGGACTGAATAACTGGACGTGAAAAACACTCCCATGACCCTCTACAGCTAACATATTTCTGTCCAGGCTGGGAGGGTGCCTTCATCTCTACCCACTATTCCCTTTCAGCTCCTTTCTTGATTTTGTCTTTTCCCCATTCGAATGTAAGTTACTTGAAGGCAAGAAATGTCTTTCTGCTTTTATTTGTATTCCTAGCATTTAGCACAGTGCCTGGTACATAGAAAGTGCTTAATAGTGTCTACTTGATTCTGATTCAGTTTCCTCATCTGTAAAATAAAGGGGTTGGAGCTAACAGTCTCCAAGGCCCCCTCCACCTTTAAATCTAAAATCCTATAAGGGTTATTGCTTCTTTTTTTGTGGATGAGTATACCAAGGCACCCAGAGGGCACAGGCTCTGATCCATGGTCTTAAGTCTTGCCTGATGTCATGGCACAAAGTACATCTAAAAAGCAAGAACCTGAACCCAAATTTAATGACGCCAAGTCATGTAACCTTTCCTCTGCATTATGCTCTCTCTCCATTGAAGACCAACCAGTGGGTTCACTTTCTTGTCCCTACCAATATTTTTTTTTTCCATCACAATTCTTCCTTAATTTGGAATTTATAACCTGTGAAGTATATTATGGAGAGATCGGACTGATTTTAAGTGGTTCTACAGGACAGAATTAGAGAAGCTACAGAAAGCTCTATTTATTTCAACATGAAGAGGTACTCTTTAGCAATTATAATACCCCAAAAAAGAAAAGTGTTTTTTATAGATCTAGGATAGTTGGAAAATTCACTTGGAAGTCAAAGGCCTGGGTTTGAGTTCTGAGATAAATTATAAAATCATTGCTTTAGAACTGAGAGAGTCCTTAGATAGTTTTACTCCAACCCCTTCACCTTGTAGAATTCCTCAGTTTCCTCATCTGTTAAAAGAGGGGCTAAGAGTATTTTCAGTACATTCTTAAATTGCCTCATGAAGTCATTTTGAGGCTCAAATAAGGTAATGTTTGCAAAGTGTTTTTGGAAACAGTGAAGACTTGTAGAAATTCAAGGTAAGTTCTCCATCACTGAAAGTCATAGAACCTCAGCATTGGAATGGCCTTCAGGAATTATCTCTTTCTACTCAGACTTAAACAGGGATTCACTAGTCTATAACATCCCTGAAAAGGGGTCAGTCAGCCTCTGTTTAAAGGCCTCTAGCAAAAGGAACCTACTCCTTTTTAAGCCAACCCCTTCCTTGTTTAGATAGCTGTAATTTCTAGGAAACTTTTTCTTGTTTATATTGAGTCATCGTTGTCATATCTGACTCTCCATGACCCCATTTGAGCTTTTCTTGGCAAAGATACTGGAGTGGTTTGCCATTTCCTTCTCTAGCTCATTTTACAGCTGAGGAAACTGAGGCAAACAGAGTAAAGTGACTTGTCCAGGGTCATAGAGCTAGTAAGTGTCTGAGGTCCTGCTCTATCCACTGTGCCACCTACCTGCCCCACAAGACCCAAGTCAGCTTCTCTGTTTTTATCTCCATGGCAGAGTAGGAAAGGTCTTCTTACAAAGGCAGCCATCATGCTCCCTCTTAAGTCTTCCTCCAGAGTTCCAGTAGCCATTCGACGACCATCTGTCAAGTTTTCTGTAGGTGGAATCCTTCACGTAATTTAGGCTGACCCAGAAAGGTCCCATTTGGCTCTTCAAATGTGTAGTTGCTTGATTTAATCTCCTTCAGCCCTTCAGGGAATATCGCCCAGAAGTTCTGAATCTCTGTCCCATCTGCCCAGAAGGAATGTTGCCCCCAGATCCGAGGAGCAGCTTTCCCACTCAGGCATGTTTACTGTTCTTTTTCAGTGTCATCCCAGTGGCTGTCTCATTGACCTTTGCCTGCAGATGAGTGTCATTATGGTTCTAAAGCAGACGTGGAACAACTTCATGGAATTGGGATACCCGTAAGCACGTTTGCTTCTCTTCTTGAAGCAATGCCTTATGTTCTGGAATGGGGAAGTCACCTCTCGCTGAAGTCAACCACTTTTAGGGAAGAGAGCCTTGCAGTCTTCAATGAACCCAATGGATCTGACCTTACAGGGACTTCACAGGGAAAAAAAAAATGAATAGCTATTTCATCTTTAAAAGAAAACAATGAGAATCAGACCTGGAGATGCGTTTGGTTACCATTTGTTTTCACAACAGGAAGATCGATGAGGAAATGTGGTTTTCCGTGGAATTCTGTTTCTATCCATTCCCTTACATTTTCATTGCTTCTGGGTGCTGACATGCAGATGTTTTAATGAACCAGATCATGTACCATCCACTAAAATAAATTCTCTTTCAGCATGTAGTATATATAATGCAATGTGCTATAGAAGCTTTAGGGACCAACTGAGCAAAGTTACATGTAGACCAGGTTTTGGGGGAGTAGTTGAACTGAGGAATACCAGATCCTCTTAGTTCTTGACATAAAAAGCTCAGGTAGGCCCATCAAATGATATTTGGATTCCTTTCCCTTATTTCTCAAGCTGCTATGTTGTTAATGTGATGCAGTAAAGAAATAGCACATTCTCCGGAGTCAAAGGACCTGGGTTTGAATTCCACTCTGATACTTAGTTTGACCTTGGGCAGGTCACCTAATATTCTTGTGCTTCAGTTTCCTTATTAGTAAAATGAGAGGGTTGGACTAACCTCTGAGGCTTCTTCCAGCTCTATATCAGAGAATTTATGAATCCAGTCCCATTCAAAAACCATTTATTAAGTGCCTTAGGCAAGGGGGATACACATTCAAATTCGTAGAATGAAAGAGTCCCTATTCTCTTTTTTTTTTTTAAGGCAATTGGGGTTGAGTGACTTGCCCAGGGTCACACAGCTAGTAAGTGTCAAGTGTTTGGTCTGAGGCCAGATTTGAACTCAGGTCCTCCTGACTTCAGGGCCGGTGCTCTATCCACTGTGCCACCTAGCTGCCCCAAGAGTCTCTATTCTCAAAGAACTTCTTTTTTTTAGCAGGGGGCAGGGTGGAGGGCAGAGTTGAGATACAACATGTTAACATGTAACTATACCATATGTCAGCATCTTGGAAAAGGCATTAGGGGTCCTCTTTATTGGAAATTCACTCTAAAACAGGCCACAGGGTGCCACATATTCAGTTCGTCATAGAAATATTTTTGTCTAAATGGCATGAAGATCAATATGAGGACCCAGAGGGTGGGTGGGGGGCTCAGTTCAGGAAGAGAAGGCAGGGCCCCAGGGGAACACAGAGGACCATAATCAGAATTGGGTGGCATGGTGACATCCGAGGTAACCACCAGGGCTGGGATCTAGAACACCGGGCCTGACTTCCATCATGAGCATGAACATTCCCAGAATCACATCTGCCTAGGACACTATTCCCATTGCTAAACAATCACTTAGGCACGATTTCTAAAGCCCCATGGTCTTCTCTTATAGATTGTTCCATAACTGGTGGACCCAACATAAAATTAAAAGGAATGAGCAGGTGATGAAGTTACCACAGTGGGAAAAAGATTGGAATCTACAGCCCATGAATCTCCATGGATTGATAGATGAATACTTGGAAATGGGTAAGGATGTATGCTTAAGCTGTCAAGATGTAAGACTTTCTGCATTAGATTAGGAGCAGGCTATGGGACTATCTGGGAAGTATGTTATGTACTGATAGCAGATTCGATACTTATTGTGAACACTAATTCTGTTAAGTCACGAAAGAATCAGGCACATCAAACAACATTTGCTTGTTCATTTGAGGTATTCTGAAATTCTGGTCCTTTTAGTTTTTGCAACCTGAGATTACAGGGAGAGACAACTTGGGACAGTAGATAGTGAGCAAAACTTGAAGCCAGGAAGATCTCAGTTCAAGGCCCACTCTTGGCACGTTTGACCTTGAACCGAAGCTCTCTGTTGTGCTCTGTACGACTTGGTCAGAGACTGAGAGAAGATGCCGGCATGGACTGGTAGAAGGAGTCTCCCCTACTGCTGAAATGACAAGCCCTGCCTCTACGTTCTAGTCTATCCTTAGGATTGATTTTGGTTTTGTTTTGGCTGCTTGCATGCTACTGTTATTTCATGTGGAGTATAATGGAAATAATAACCGATTTAAAACTAGAGGGCCCGGTCCCAAAATCCAACCCGGCCATGTGCTGGTTGAGTGAGCTTGGCCAAGTCATTTCAAGCCTTTGCAGCTTAGTTTTCTGTCCATAAAATGAGGGGATTGGACTAGATAAAATCTATGGTTTCCAGCTCTAAATTTATGATCTTATGATCTCTAAGGCCGACTGCTTAGAGATCTCATTGTCCACTAAAACTCCCCATCTTTTGTGTAGTCAAAGCTGTCCCCGATCCCTGCTCATCCAACTGTTTGTCTGCATTTTTTTTAATCTTAGGGTGATAATCTTGTTTCAATCTTTTAATCAGTGTAATTCTGTAGTTATAGGCAATTCACTTAACCTCTGTTGATCCCATTCGCTCTTTGGTGAATTCAAAGAGTTGAACCAGACCATTGTTGTTCAGTCATTTTTCAATCATGTCCTACTGTTCATGACCCCATTTGGGGTTTTCTTGGCAGAGATACTGGAGTGGTTTGCTATGTCCTCCTCCAGCTCATTTTATAAATGAGGAAACTGAAGCAAACAGGGTCAAGTGACGTGCCCAGGGTCACACAGCTAGTAAGTGTCTGAGACTGAATTTGAACTCATGAAGATGAGTCTTCCTGACTCCAGGCCCAACATTCTAGCCACTATAACATTTAGCCGCCTCCAGAATCAGACTAGTGATTAATAATCTTTTTTTAGTATAAGGATTCTTTTTATTTTTTTTTATTTTTTTAAATGAATTTATTTTTAGTTTTCAACAATCACTTCCATAAGCGTTTGAGTTTTAAATTTTCTCTCCCTCCCTTCCCACCTTCCTTCCCAAGATGGCGTGCAATCTGATACACCCTCTACATATGCATTCCTATTAAACATATTTTCACATTAGTTATGTTGTGAAAAAGAGTTAGAACCAATAGGAGGAACCACAAGAAAGAAGAAACAAAACAAAACAGAAGAAAAAAAAGAGCAAATAGTATGCTTCAGTCTGCATTTAAACTCCATAGTTATTTCTCTGGATGTGGACAGCATTTTCCATCATGAGATTTTTAGAGATGTCTTAGATCCTTGCATTACTGAGAAAAGCTAAGTCTATCAAAGTTAGTCATTGCACAACGTGGCTGTTACTATGTACAACATTCTCCTGGTTCTGCTCACTTCACTCTCCATCAGTCCATACAAGTCTTTCCAGGTTTTTCTGAAGTCAGCCTGCTCATCATTTCTTATATCACAACAGTATTTCATTACATTCATACACCATAACTTGTTCAGCCATTCCCCAATTGATGGGCATCCCCTCAATTTCCAATCCTTTGCCACCACAGAAAGAGCTGCTACAAATAATTTTGTACATGTGAGTCCTTTTCTCATTTTTATGATCTCTTTGGTATACAACCCTAAAGTGCTATTGCTGGGTTAAAGGCCATGCACATTTTTATAGCCCTTTGGCCATACTTAAGGATTCCTTTTAAAAAATATTTTTAAAGCAAACCCTCTACGACATAGTTGCATTATTAATATATGTTGGTTAATATTAACATAATAATTATTTTTAAAAACTATTGAGAATTTAGTAACATATAAATTAATTAGTATTTATTAATCACATCCATGTTTATCATGTTATGTGTTAATTATAGTATAGTATATAATATATTACTCACATCTATCACATTTATTAATCACATTTATGAACATTTGAAAAATAGTATTATATACATATATACATGTGCCTACACAAAGAAATACATTTGATTATACAAGAAGCAGACTAAAAGAGTAAACAGAGGAGTCAGGAAGGCTTGGTTTAAAATTCTTTCCTCTGTCATATACTACTTTTGTGACCACGGACACCTCCTAAACTATGCTCTACATTATAGATGAGTGTCAAAAAAATGAATGAATAAAAAGCACTTATTAAGTGCTTACTATGTACAAAGCACTCTGCTAAGCCCTGAGGATTCAAATAGAAAAGAAGAATAGTCTCTACACTCAAGGAGCTCACTTTTTGATGGGAGAAACAACACATATACTCTGCATAGATAAAGGGAATTTTCACATTTAGAATTCTTTCCATTAATGAAATGATAGATAAATAGGTAGATAGATACATACACACATATACATTCATACATATATATTCATATACATATATACATACAAATATGTATATGTATATGTATATGTGTGTATGTGTATGTGTGTGTATATATATATATATATATAAAATATGTATGTTAACCAAAAGTCCTGATTCCATGAGACGTGTAGAAACTGGATGTATTCCAAGATAAATGAATATGCATGTGAACTCTTTATACCAAGTACAAAGGCATCTTCAATATGGGTATAACACATATATGTAAGTAGACATGGCTATATGCATAAATATGTGAATATATACATATGTATATATGCTTAGTAGATAACGTTGTGTATATCCATACATAGACATAAATGAATATTCACTTGCATTGTTTTGTGTGTACATAGACATATATACTCATATGTGCATACATATACTTGTATAGTTTAAAAATAGTTCTGAGCCATGCTGCAGTTAATAGTCAAAATGATAAAACCAGGTGCATTTAAGGATTCATGGACCCCTTATAATAAGCGTACAGCCTCTGAAAGGTCTGTAGCCCACAAATTGGGAATCATGCTATGAGATTGTTTCTAAGGTCTTCCAGCTTGAGAAATTTGTTTGACTTACTCCATCTGTTTTCTCAGCCACCCCAGATCTGATGTCATCTTCTTCTTCTTCTTCTTTTTTTTTTTTGGTACAGTTTTACAGTTTGGCTTCGTCACCATCTTTGTGGCAGCTTTCCCTCTGGCCCCACTCCTGGCCCTGATGAACAACATCATTGAAATCCGACTGGATGCCTACAAATTTGTCACTCAATGGAGAAGACCTTTACCTGCAAGGGCAACCAATATAGGTGAGTGTGTGTAATTAGAAACTGCTCTGTTGATGAACCAAATCTTCAGTCGCATCTCAATATATCACTGGGTGTGCTTCATTGACTTGTGCCCCCAAGCATGGAAACAAAGGTCAGAATTATTGGTAAACAGCCAATGGATTCTCCCAACTGTCTGAGTTGAAATTGTCCATTTGGAGAATCTGCTATCTAGCTCTTGTCTCTCCCAGCCCTTGACCTAATGTATCAAAAAGTGAAAAATTCAATCCACTGTCCAGTCAAACTGTTGCCCATGGACATATTCCAAAGAGAGTTAAACCTGTAAATAACTGAAGGTATCAAGTTCTAATAATAATAATAATGATACGTAAAGACATATAAATACTTTAGGAAGAAGTAGACATTTCTTCAAAGAGTAATAGTCATGACTGAATAGCATTTATACATTATTGGATATGTTGAGTGTTGCTGAAAATATTTTGCCTCTGCCTGGAGCCTGTTTTAACAACTAAGATCCAAGAGTGGAATTAAAAGCCTCCCATGGCCAACAGCCTTGTCAACTCAACCAACAATATATTGAGAGCGGAACAAATGGCAGAATTGATGTTTATAGAAAAGAAAGGGTTTTTTACAGGAATTCAGACCTTGGTCATCACCAGAAATTTAAAAGGGTTATGCTTAAGGAATCTGAATTTATTAATTAATGTAATTAATGAAAGGAAATGTTGGAAACTGCCCTACGCATCATTGTAGGCTGGGAAAATCAAGCACCTACTAAAATATCAAAGAAGATATAAACTGGTGACTAGAATTACACATCACAGGCTTGGTTGCTTCCACAAACTAACAGACAAAAAAACCTTATACTACATATATAAACCCAAAATTATCCTTAAGAATTGAAGAAATAGACTATAATGGAATTACAGTATTATCACAGAGAATAGTTACCCACAATTGACCCACATGTGACACTGATCCACAAAAAATTAACAACTTTTTTTTTTTAAGTAGGCTGGGCAAGTCACTGATATGCCACCATGCCAAATGTTCGCAATCTTCAAACCATATGAAATATGCAAAACTTTCAAAACATTAAGACCTAGCTGAAGAAACCGAAGTCAGATGGGAACAGAATGAGGTCACCATAATCATCTAGTCTCCTATAGGGGTAGGCTCAGATATGTCTTTAAAGAGACTGCAGAAGATGAACTTGCTTCCCAATGGAGGGGTTATGTTCTGTTAGAATAACTAGTTGTTTTATACACGTGTGTAGTAGTCCACAGAGCGTTAAACATACAAGAATAATCACAACATAATGACTTGTTCAGGGATCATTTGTGTATGAATTATATCAAAAAAAGATGAGAAAATAAAATAATAATAATAGCAGCAGCAGCTCACATTTCTATAGAACTTTTAAAAAGTTTAGAAATGTCTTTCCTTGTAACAACCCTATGAGATTGGTACTGAAAGCATTCTGATCCTTGCTTATTCCATGAATTAGAGTTCATGTCCTGGCTGTATTAATGCTGTCTGTGTGACCTTGGGCAAATCACTTACAATCACTAGGCTTCATTTACATCCACTATAACATGAGTAGATTGGGTGATCCTATTTTCTTGAGACAAAGATACCCTGGTGTGTTGGGAGAGTAGGCCTACATGAGCTACGACATTGAGGAAGAGCATAATAGCTATGTTCAAATATCAGAAGCGGTATTAACTATAAGTGATAGCTAAGTGGCACATTGGAGAGAGCACCCAGCCCAGAGGCAGAAAGAACTGAGTTCAAACCTGGCCTCAGACACTGACTCTGGGCAACTCACTTAACCCTTTTGATCTCAGTTTTCTCATCTGTAAAATGGGCTGGAGAAGGAAATGGCAAACTGCTGCAGTATCTTTGCCAAGAAAACCCCAGATGAGGTCACAGGAGAGTCAGACACAACTGAAATGACTGAACAACAACAACAAATTAACTACAAAAGAGATTTTATATAGATATAGATACATAGATATTAGATATATTCGTATAGCTCTTAAAGGGCAAAAGTCAAATCAGGAGATGCACAATACAGGGATTCAGGATACCTTTGTCCCCTATCCTCAGTGCTCTCCACCCCTTTCAGCTTCCTTTTATATGTTGTCTTTTTCCATTAGATTGTAAGCCTCTTAAGGGCAGGGCTTATCTTTTTATTTTTATTTATGTTCTCTACACTTAGCACAGTTGCAGGCAATATAGTAAGCACTTGATAAATGCTCATTTACTACTTTATGGATAAGGAAACTGAGGCTTTGAGAGATAAATGAATTTGTTTAAAGTTAGCTTGTCAGATAGCTTGTAAGTTTTGGAACTGGAATGGAAATTCAGGTCTCTTGACTCTCCAGTCACTGTCTCTGTGTATCTCTCTTTGTCTCCCTGTGTCTAAGTCAGTCTCTCTCTGTATCTCTTTCTGTCTGTCTGTCTCTGTCTCTCTCTGTCATACTCACACACACACACACACACACACACACA
>NW_020949548.1:2897536-2934705 GCF_900497805.2 Vombatus ursinus | reverse complement strand
TGACTTCCAATACAATTATTTCTTTTGTTGTCTTCTGCGTTTTATTTTCTACATTGAACAACATTATTCTGAGGAGTCTATAGGCCTCACCAGGCTGCCAAAGGGATTCAGTGATAACCAAGTTAAGAAGTCCTCTCTGCCATCCTTTCCAGTTCTAAATCTCAGTTTCTGTCATCCTATAATCCTATGGCCACATGGAATTTTTAAGAAACTCTTTTTTCTTCTTCAGTCATTCTGTAATTTTGAACAGACTAAGATTGGAGATTCACCAAAATGATTAATATACTGAAGGTTCACCAACATGCCTTCCTTGAGAATAGTGCTATGAGACCATTTAGAAAGTGATCTCTCTCTGGCAAACCCTCCTTGGTGCTCAGACAACTGAAACCCTTTGGATGCTTCTGGAAAATGTGGCTTGCCTCTTAGAACCATTAACCTGTGGCAAAAGGGTAGTCTATCAGAAAGCAAAGTGGCCTGAGAATGTAGAGCCTTATATTCAAATTTCTCCTCTGTCACCTACTAGTCAATGGATGGATAAGTATTTACTGAACACCTCCCATGTGCCAGGCAATAAATAGGGAAATAAAGAAAGGCAAAAGGCAATCCCTGCTCTCAAGGAGTTTCCAGTCTAATGAGGAGACAACATGCAAACAGTCATGTACAAACCAGCTCTAAGCAGGAGAAAAATTGGAGACAGTCAACAGAAGAAAGGCACTAGAATTAATTTGTTCAATATGGAGCAGGTCACCAAAAGGTAGATAGCTGACTGCCATCTTGAGTTCTTGTGTCTTCATATCACTGTTTCTTGTTTTCTTCTATTAAACAAATTAAGGCTTCCCCCTACCAAATTTGGCTTGATACCATGGGGGTATTATTTTTTATTTCTTTAGACTCAGAGAACAGAGGATTAATGGGTGAGAATTACAGAGAAGGAGACTTGATGTGGAAGGAAGAGCCTGCTAGTAATTGCAAATTTGAAATAGTGGAATGAGCTGCCTTAGGAAGCCAGGGAGTTTCCCTGACAATATGGAACAGAGGCTGGAAATTATTGGGGATATTGTAAAGGGAATTCTTGCACAGGCTTGGGGATGGACTGATTGCCTTCGAAGGTCTCCTCCAGCTCTGAGACTGGTTCTAAGTAATGTTGTGCCTTTCAGTTCCCTCATCAGTAAAATGAGACGTTTGAACAAGGCAAACTCTGAGGTGTTAACTAGTCCTCTTACACATTTGTGCAGTTAGGTATTAGGAAAGAAAGTTATCAGGGCGTAATAGGGCAAAGCGGGGTAGGCTTAGAATCTTGTGGGTTGCAATTCAGATACTTGGCCCTGGCAAAAAGGTGGGTATGTATGTGGGCGAACATGTGGAGGATCTTGGAGATTACAAGGTTTGAAGAATGATTCATTTATGAGCCACAGATTGAACCAGGGAGTCTAAGAAAGAAGGGGAGGGCTTTTCGGATACAGGGCTAGAGAAGGGAGGACTGATTTTCTTGCTACCATGAGGAGTGAGTCAGGTGGTTGGCAGAAGCAAGCAAAGATGAAGCCACAACTAATCCATGTGATCCAAGCCAGAAAGGAAATAAAAATGGAGTACAGATACAGGAACAGTCAAGTTTCATGAAGTGAGCAGGTTAAACCATTGGTACTCTGTTGGAAAGTATAGCTTCTTAGCAGAGTGGCTGAACGAGGGCTAGCTAATCTTGGGCAAGGAGAAATCTACCCTGGTTTTCGCTGTACTCCTATAATTTTCAAGATAGTATTTGAAAGTGTTTATCTATGATCTAAAAACAAAAGTTAAAAAACAAAACATAAATGCTTACTAAATCCACTCCATTGTGTACCAGTCTCTTGCCTTCTGGGGGAAAGGGAGAAATACCATTCCAGCACATTGTGTCCTGCCTGTTCTCCTGCCCTTTGGGGCTAAGGGGAGGAATGCCTTCCATCCTATCAGATCTCCTGACACATCTTCTGCCTTTGGGGGAAGGAGAAAAAATGTCATTCCATCATATCTCCTGCTTAGTCTCCTTCAGGGAAGAAGAGAAATATTATTCACTCTGATTTTCCAATCAGAGTTGCCTAAAACCCTATTTCTCTCTCCCTTCCAACCCCAAAATCAAATCTGTTGCCAAGGTCTGTTGATTTTACTTTTGGAACATCTCTGGCAACAACTCCCCCGCTCTGATCTTGCCATCTACCTGGTTCAGGCCCTCAACACCTCAAGCTTGGACTTTTTTTTTAATTGTTTCATTATTAATGTATTAAGCAAAACAAGCATTTCCATAACATGGTAGAATTTTTTAAAGAAGATAATTGCACATGAAAGTGCAAATCTATTATGTACAACTTGTTATTCCTTTTAAATATATAATAAAGTTATATAAATTTCTTTTCTTCCCTTTTTTTCTCACCCCCACCCCCACCCTAGAAAGGGCTACCATGGGACAAATAAGTATAGTAACCTCGTATTTGATGAGTGTAGAGACTTGAGTTTTGGGGATAAGAGTTCATTATTTGGTTAAAAAAAAAAACTGTTGGGAAAACTGGAAAGCATATGGTAGAAATTGGCCATAGATCAAACTTGGACTTTTGAAGTAATCTGCTGATCAGTCTCCCTGCCTCAATTCTCTCCTCACTCCACTTGTCCTCCGCTCAGTTATACAAATGACCTTCCTAAAGATTAGACCACGTCACCCCCTTTACTCAAATTCTGGTTACCTCTGGGATCCAATATAAAATCCTTTATTCAGCATGTAAAGCCCTTCCTACCACTCTAGGATTCATATACCTTATCCCATGTACTCATCTCTCTGACCTCCTTACCCTTACTTCCTGGAACAAGACGCTGCATATACCAGCTCCAGGCAATTTTGCCTGTCTCCCATATCTAGAATTCTCTCCCTCCTTAACTGTGTCTCCTGGATTCCCTAGCTTCCTTCAGTTCCAGTTCAAGTCCTACCTTCTCCTTAATGATAGTACCTTCCCTCTTCTGGGGCCATCTCCAGTCATCCTGATCTATATCTTGCCACTGGACCCAGATGGCTCCAGAGATAAGAGTGAGGCTGGTGACCTTGCACAGCCCTCTCTCACTTAAATCCAATTCATTTGCAAGTCATGACATCACTTTCCGGATGTCACAGTCTTCTTTTGGAACCAAAGACAAACATCATCTTCCCTCTCTTCTCTCCAACTTATTCTAAATATGTTTGTTATGGGGCAGCTGAGTGGTGCAGTGGATAGAGTGCTGGCCCTGGAATCAGAAAGACTTACCTTCAGGAGTTCAAATCTGGCCTCAGACACCTACTAGCTGCGTGACTCTGGGCAAGTCACTTAACCCTGTTTGCCTCAGTTTCTTCATCTGTAAAATGAACTGGAGAAGGAGATGGCAAGCCACTCCAGTATCTCTGGCAAGAAAACCTCAAATGTGGTCACAAAGAATCAGACATGACCGAAATGACTCAACAACAACATTTTTTTATATGTAGTTGTTAGCATGTTTTCTTCTCCCTTAGACTGTGAGCTCCTTAAAAGCAGGGACTGTCTTTTACCTTTCTTTGTCTCCCCAGCTCTAAGTACAGAGGCTGGCACAGAATTGCCTCTTGAATGCTTAAGGGGTGACACATTTCTTCTTGGAGGAATGAATCAGTAAAGGAATGAAAAATCACTTATTAATCACTTATCATGCACTAAGCACTGGGGTACAAAAATAGAAAAGCAAGACAGGCGCTGCTGTCAGGGAGCTTACATTCTAACGGGTGAGATAATACATTTGGAAGGCCTCAGCTGCAAGTCAGCTGGAAAAGTCCTGTATTCCTTAGGTTGCAGCCTCAAAGCAGATGGTAATGTTTCCTCTTAGGTGTCATTTCCACTCACTAAATCAAATTTATTTCCTGATGTTGAACCATTCAACAGTACCAATGACTGCTGTGGCCAGAACTTTCTCTTCTGGGTCTTCAGTAGCAGTGATTGAAGCACCCAAACGAGCAGTGGCCAGGCTGCATCTCCACAGGGCTTGCTTCTCAAGATGACTCTGGAAATGCTGTTCATCCCAAGGCTCTTGAGCTCAGGACCCTGGGCTGTCTCCAGAGTCTGAGAAAAGATGGCAGTCAAGGTGGCGATGGTGGTTTGACCCCCCCGGCACATGCTTGCGACTTCAGCTAAGCTCGATCTTAATAACAATAATAATAAAATAACATCAACAACTAACATTTATATGATTATTACTACGTGCCAGACATTGTATTAAGAACTTTACAATTATTATCTCCTTTGATACTTACAACAACCCTGGGGAGTAGGTGCTAGGTCTTAGAATTACAATAAGAGGGAACTCCAGAAGTCATTTAGTCCAACCTTATCATTTTACTAATTAGGAAACTGAAGCCCTGGGAAACTGTGACTTACCCAGGATCAAAGAGATGATAAGTATCAGAGGCAGGTCCTCTGACTTCTCTAATGTCATTGCCCCTTTCTGTATTGTGTCCCTCAAAAGAATGCAAGCTCCTTGAGGGAGATGAATGTTTGAATTTTGCTTTATATTCCCCCCAATGCCTTGTACCATGCCTTATGCATAGTAGGTGCTTAATAATTATTTGTTCAGTTGTTGTATTTAATCCTTGCCTCTGATCTAGAATCTTTCCCTTTCTAGGAATCTGGTATGGAATTCTTGAAGGAATTGGTGTGTTAGCTGTAATCACCAATGCATTTGTCATTGCTATCACTTCTGATTACATCCCACGCTTTGTCTACGCATTCAGATATGGGCCGTGTAAAGGTCAAGGATACAGTCAAGAAAGGTAAGGTTGGAATCCCAATCATACCTTTTTATGTACAATAAAATGGAGCCACATTGGCGCAGATGGATATTAGGGGTTACAGTTCTGCATACTGCACTTGTAATCGTGAAGTCCATGGTGATGCATGGGCAGCCTAGGCATATCTACCTCACACTGCCCATTCCATGGAATCATGATGTTAGGTGAAACATTGTTACTGGGGGCAGCTGGTTCCATAGAAATAGAAATAAGAAAAGGCTGCAGTCGGCTAAGATGAGAGCATCATGGTAATGCCAGGATCACAGTGATGAAATACTTTTATATGATAAGAAATGAGGAAATAGATGCTTTCAGAAAGCGACTTATATGAACTGATTCATCGAGAAATAAGCATGGCTAGAAGAATAATTTATATTGTATCACTAATATAAAAAATGAGAACGTTTATAAACTAATGAAGAATCAAACAAGCAGAAACAAGAGAATGATTATGCAAGAACAAGACTGTAAAAATAAATACCATGGAAAATGGTAAAAAACTTTATTCAATACAATGACCACTTATGATTTCAGAGCACCAATGAATAACCACACTACCCCCAACAGAGAAGTGATGAACTGAGGCTACAGAACACATATACATATACATATGTATAATTACATATATACACACACATATACATACACACATACATACATATATTCATATATGTGTACATATAATTTGTATATGTCAAGTGAGGGATTTTTTTCCCTAACTATGCCTATTTGTTACAAGAAATTTGTTTTTCTTTTCTTTTTATTTCCAACGGGGCTGGGGTATAGGAAGGAGAGAAAATAGATTTCTGTAATTTTTTTTTAAGAGAATGGTAGGAGTGTTACAGAGATGGAATGTGACATGCATTTTCAGATGAGGGCATACTGTATTATTGGTAGTTTTACTTAACCATTTAACTTTGTTACAAGAGAGCTCTCATATAGTGACTTATAAATGTTTGTAATGTAAAAACAAAGCACATCATTAATTAAGAAAAAAGAAATCATTGTATTTAATAGATGCAAAACTTGATAACCATAAAAAAAATGTGATTAGAAAACCAGCACTGATTTCTACCAAAATTATTTAGCTTTGATTGTTACCCTTGGAAGAATTATTAAATTGCTTATAACTTTTCTGCCATCTAGTGGCTGAAAAGTGGTGCCTAATATATATAGTGTGTTATTTCCTCTTTGGGGACATGCTGACCACTCCTGACAACCAGACCTTCCTTTCCCACTCTGTCTAATCCACTATATTTAAAATTTTCTTAAGTCTGGAACAGTGCTAGACTAGCAGTCAGGAAGCTCTGGGTTCGGACCCTTCTCCTAATACTTACCTTGAGCAAGTTGTATGACTATGGACAAATCACACAATTATAATCGCAGTGATCAACTCAATAAGGAAGAGGTGGAGAAGGGGAAGAAGGAGGAAGAAGAGAAAGAGGAACAGGAGTTTTATATATTTATCATATATTATTATATACTTATATTTATTTATTAATATATAATTTATAATAAAACTTTAACATATTATAATAATATATAATTATATAATATAAACTTCATATTATATATTTATCATGCGTATTATATATTCATATTTATTTATTTATATAATATATAATATATAATTATATACTATAATATATAACAAAATTTATTTATAATACATATTTATATTATATATTTACCATATATTATTATATATTTATATGTTATTATAATTATTTATTAATATGTAATTTATGATAATATAATTCTTTAACATATTATAATAATATATAATTATATAATATAATACATAATATAAAATTTATTTTTAATATGCATTTATATTGTATATATTTATCATACATATTATATATGTATATTTATTAATACTAGAATACACTGATATAATTATATACCTTAATATATAATATAAAATTTATTTATAATATGTATTTATTTATATTTTATATTTATCATATATTATTTTTATATATGATGAAAGATTTTAAAAGCACTTTGTAAATCTTAAAGAGCTATGTAAATGTTTATTATTATCATCATCATCATCCTTACCATTAATAGTAAAATTTCCTGGGGAAATCATTGTCAACACTGTTCCCACCTCACTCTCCACTGTACCCCTTGTAGCTGGATTATTCCTCTCTCTCTAGCAATTCCCACCTGTTCTCATTTCAATCTTCTAGACACTCAACTCAGTGAGCATCAGTGAAGTACCTACTATGTGTACAACAGCGGAATCATTTCATTTTCCTTTGTTTCTTCCAGGTGTTTAAAGGGGTATGTCAACAGCAGCTTATCAGTATTTGACCTGAGTGAACTTGGTCCTGGCCACTCTGGTTACTGCAGGTATCTATTTTGAGTTTCTTCTTAGTTTTCCATTATGTCTTGCCTCCCCCCTCCTCCTCCCTCTGTGCAGCCTAACGAGGCCTTTTGAATGGTTTGTCTTTGAACTCTCTTGGAAACTGGCCACCTTCAGGTCTGGCCACTCTCTTCCCTGTACTTCATGCTCCTTGGTTTTGTGGATTTCAGATACCGAGACTACAGAGCCCCACCATGGAGTTCCAACCCGTACGAGTTGACCTTACAGTTCTGGCACGTTCTTGCTGCTCGCCTCGCCTTCATCATCGTGTTTGAGGTGAGGCAGAAATCAAAAAGAAAAAGGCATCCCTGAATCAATTATTATAGTTCCTGTTTTTTATAGACAGTGGTTTTCTTCTACAAACATTATTATCCTCATTTTGCAGATGCAGAAACACATTTAAATGATAGTCACACAACAAGTAAATGTCAGAATCAAACTGCTAAGTGTCCGGGTTTGGAGTCAAATTCAAATCTGAGTCTGTGCCAGATTCTCTCTTTACTAGTGTCCCTTTGTCACATTGTTCATTTCACGTAAACAAATTCAACTCAGCATTTAATGAATACCTACCATGGTAGAAGATAATCGCATAAGGCACAGAGGATACAGAGAGAGCAAAATGCAGTCTGTTCCCTGAAGGAGTGTAGAATAAGGAGAATAGCGCATGGACACAGCTAACTGCAGTAGAAGGGATATCATGGAAAGGCTGAAGGAGAGGTCCAGGCAAAATGCTTTGAAAAGTTGGATGAATGCAGAGATCTTTCGCAGCTGGCAGTATCAGGAAAGACTTCTTAAAAGAGACACATGAATTGGAAGAATTTTTAACAGTCATTGGGGTGCATGATGGGATTGAGAGTGAGGCAGTACATTCTGTCTAAGTATGTCTGCATTAGCAGCAAATAAAAAGCTGCATCAGTTGCAGCTAAGTGGACCAGTGGACAGAGTGTTGTGCTTAGGGTCAGGAATACTCAAATTCAAATCCAACCTCAGGCACTTACTAGCTTTGTGACCTGGGCAAGTTACTTAACCACTATCTGCCTCAGTTTCCTCAACTTTAAGATGGGGATCATAGTAGCACCTACCTCACAGGGTTGTTGTGAAGATCAAATGAGATGATATTTTTAAAGAGCTTAGCACAGTGCCAGGCACATAACAGGTCCTTAATAAATACTTGTTTCCTTACTATTATTTATTAGAGATGATATGTCCAATGGCTTTTTGTCAATCCTCATCTCCTTGGCATTTCTTCACCTTTTGATGTATTTCCACCATCCCCTCCTTGAAACTCTTGTCTAGTTGGGCTCCAGTTTCCAAGTTCTTCTCATATGTCTTTAAACACCTTCTCAGTTTTCCTTTTTTTCTGCCACCACCTAGCTGTGGCTGTCCCCTAAAGAGCAGTCCTCTGCTTTCTGGTCATATCTCACTCTCAAAGAGTTTTTGCAATTCAGATAGTTCCATCCTCTTTATGCCAATGACTCCCAAGTCTACATCTATTTTTTTTTATTGCCCATCATTGTCATCAAAGGATCACTTGTTCTTACTTGCTACTGTAGAACTCAGTTTCCTCATCTGTTAAATGAGAAGACTGGACTAGATGTTGAATCCTGACAATCTATGGTCCCATGATCCCTATGTGGCACACCATGGTATGATGGATAGATGGTCAATCTTGGAGTAACAGAAGACTCCAAGTCTCAGGTCCCTCCTTTGACACTGATGGCTGTGTGATCCTGAGTGAGTCACCTCACATATCATGCCCTAGGAAACTCCATTAGTAAAAGAATTTCCTGTTCTGAAACCTTCCCATATGAATACAATTATAGGCCTAGAAGAAGAAAAAAATGTAAGTAACTATGATTTATTTGCTACTGATTTGTTGGTCAGCAACACTGACCTTGTTCACGTAGGAAAATTCAAAGACGTGCTAAAATTAGTTCTTGCCAGCTTATGAGAGCTGATTGTTAAATTTTAAGTGGGAGGCTTTATATCTCAGAAATTGGCAAACACCACCAATCAGGACTTGACTTATTGTTTTACTGATTGTCTAGACTTAAGAAAGTGGTGAAGAAAATGTTAATGATGCAGATTAAACTTTAATGTTGTCATGTGTGCATTGTTGTTGTTTTTTTTTAAATCCTTTATCCCTACATCCCTGGAAAATGCCGTCTGTTTTAAGAAGAGATTTTCAGAAATGCATGGCAGCAAGAAGCTCCCCTCAGGGAGGTCCCCTAAACTCCACTATTGTCTGCCCTTTATACACCAAAGATTTGAAGGAACCCATGTTCTTCATCTTCTTTAAGCTATAAAGATGATGCATTCATCTTATGTTGACCCATGCGTTTGGTATCCAATGAGTCCCTTGAACATAGTAGTTGCTTAATAAACATTTGTTGAATTTAGCTATATGGAAGTGGCCTGAATTTCTACTGGAGATAAGGATCTGTGAGCTCCAGTAGCCAAGCTCTAGGCTAGTCACATTCACATCTCCTTTTTATCATAAGGTCTTGATATCTTTTGAAAGATGTTATTTTTGCCATAGTGCCCCACGTACACTTATTTAATCAGCTTGTTATGGAATTGTCCTTTTGAAGCTCATATTAATCTAAATTTAAACTTCAGTTATTTTTTTTAATGATCAATGAAAAGAAAACAGTACTGACAAAGTACTTAGTTATACAGGACACTAAATTATAAATCTTTTTGCTCACCTACCTCCCCAACTGAGGCAATCCAAAAGGAACAGATCTGTAATCAAATTAATAATAGTACACACTTACAAACACTTGAAGGATTACTGTGCATTTTTCTTCACCAAAACCCCAAAAGGTCATTGATGCAAGGATTATTCACATCTTACAGATAATAGGTAGCATGGTACTGTGGAAAAGAAACTGATCTCAGAGTCAGGAAGACCTGGGATAGAGTTCAGCTTCTAACACACAGTGGTTAGGTGACCATAGGAAGGCCATGAGAAACTCTCAGAGCTGAAGAGATGGCACCAACCTGAATTGGTAGAGGGATCCCCTCCCCTTTGATTTCTCTCTCTCTCTGAAATCACAGGTCTGGTCCCTGCTCCTTACCCTCCCGCAAATGACGAAGCAGACTTAGAGAATGAAAGGGACTTGTCCAAGATCACATAGATTGTTAGAGCCAGGGTTAGAACCCAAGTGTCCAGACTCACAATCCATTCCTCTTTCTCTTCAATCCAGTTCAGCTGAACGCTCAAGATGTTTTCTCTCATAGATCCCTGGGGCAACATGTTCTGCCTTTTCATGTGCCTGGTTGGTTTTTCAGTTGTTTCTCTCAAGTCTTAGAAAACTGTCTCTCCTCATTTTTTTTTTTCACTTTCAGCACCTGGTTTTTGGAATAAAGTCTTTCATTGCTTACCTGATTCCTGACATGCCCAAAGATTTATCTGACCGAGTGAGGCGGGAGAAGTACTTAGTCCAAGAAATGATGTATGATGCAGAACTGGAGCATTTGCAGAAACAGCGGAAGTGTCACGGGAAGCAGTATCACCAAGAGTGGCCTTAGCCGATCCCAGAGCCCCAGGAGAGACTGAGCCATCAGTGGGGATGGAAGACTATGGACTTCCTGTTCCCTACAGAGACTCGTGGGAAAGCACACAACTGAATATGTGTGGAAACTGTGGACTGGGTGGGGAATGATTGCATCACAGCATTTTCTATAAATTGGGAAATCTAGGCTCCTGAGGAGGTCAAAGAAGAGCCCCCACCCAGTGTGGCTGTGTGCTCAGGTCAGCACGAACCTAAGGGAGCCAATAAAAAAATCTCAGAATCTTCCCTAAAGCACTGGGCTGTGGGGAATTTCTAGCACAGTCAAAAAAGGTTGGAGTTCTGAGCCCGGCAAGTGTACCATGTAGATGTTCACAATCAGAGCATGCTGAACCATGTTGGTCTCTGCTCCTCCAGCTTCTCTTCCCATTGCTCAGTTGAGTTGTGATGCTTACCATGAAAGAGTCAAAGGAGCTGTTGCCTTGGCTGCTGCTACTTGATGTCCTCCTTCCTGCAGACTTCCTGTTCAGTCTGAGTTGCCCTGGCCTCTCCTTGTCATCCTGTGTGCCACAGTGGAAAACACGCTGTTGAACATTGACTATGCAGTTAAAGAATTGCATGGCACTTTTCCTTTGTCTCTTTTTCAAGGTTATACCAAAAAAATAAAAACAAAAAGCCTACAAATCTGAAGGCTGTGCTGCCCATTGGAGGGAAAAGAAAACAGCACTGCCTGGACCCAATGTCTTTTGTGAGTGGTGTGGCTCAACCAAATGTTATTTTTATTTTCATAAGAAGTAGCTGGAATCCCCTACATTGAAGAGAAGATTGGCATTTTCTATGCCATTCAAAAGAGAAAGGGCCAAAGTTCTGACTTGGCATACTTTGTTAGGGTAAGGTCAGTATGAGTTTTCCTTTGAATCTGTTGGGAAAGCTATCCCAGAACGTAGCCGTGAAATTATGTAAATATATTTTTTCCTTTTTTATGTTGCATAATGATCCATCAACAGTGTGCAGTCTCTCACTCATTTGGCCACAAGACCCACTCTACATTATGCCCTTTTGTCTTCTTTGTTCAGGGAAACAGAAGCTAGACAACCTGCACGGGTTTGGCTCCTCTTTTAGAGATATATGCACTCTCTCTCAATGCATGAATGTAACTAAATATTATGGCTAGAGTTAGATATTTGTGAGCTTTGCTTTCTTCTAAAATCAATTGTTTTTGTTTTGTTTTTGAGACATCACATAAAACATAATGGAATTTGAGGGAGAAGGTCTATGTTGGCTTTGTCCGTAGGGCTATAGGAGCAAAAGTCAGGGCCGGTTTGAGTTCAGATGATTCCAGTGTGAAGAATGGCCTCAGTGAATTACAATAAACCAATACCATAGGGCATTCACCTAAAGCCACTAGAATGGCTACCTTATGTTGTCTTTTGGAGGAATGAAGAGAAGCATGGAAAAAATCAGGACAATTCCTTTCCTCTGTCCAAAAAAAAAAAAAAAGCTAGTCCCTAGTTTTTTATAGAGAATCTTTACAATAATAATGTAATTTTTTATACTTAATTTTCAACCTTTGTTCTGAAGCAAAATGTTTCCAAAAGTTCCCAGGTGGAAATCAATTTGGGAGTTAAGAATGGAAGTTGTGGAAATTGACTTTTCCATAGCTATATCAGATGTAGATATTAGAAAGAAGTTTCTTATTCTTGGAATTTGTTTCCATAATGATGACACTAAAATGATCTCTCCTCTTTTTCCCACCTTTACTTTTAGAAGAATGCCAATAAATGATAGTGAAAATACTTAAGAACTTTTCAGTTTTGTGTTAAAGGAAGAGCCAAGCTTATGCCCTATTCATTAGAGCAGAGGGGTTCTTTATATCTCTTTCCCTGACACTTGTAAGCAAGAGGTAGTCTCTACCCGATCTGCTCCAAAGATTGCCCTCTTTTCCCTCTCCAAGTTTCCTGCTTTTGTTAATCCAGCAACAACCACCATAAATTCCATTCAGGAGTTTTAGCACCACCATTTTGTAGAACACTATCTTTTCTTCCTGATTGGTTCTATGTATGCACCTTTTAGGGGGTACACTTTATTCTCTGTGCCCAGGTAAATTTGATATGTGGCCTTTGTGTATCAGACCTCAAAGGGTCTTCGTTAGGCACAAGGCAGAAATCGTCTTTCTCTGAAACTTGGCCCCCAGTGCAGAACAATGTTGAAGGTTGGTTATTTTGATTTCTTTAGTCTAGCTAGTGCCCTGCCTAACGCCCAAGACTATGTAGGGTATGTATTTGATTGTTTTTAAAAATCTGACACAAAATGCTGATTAAAAATAGAAAAATAGATAATATTTTAATTTTAAAAAATTTTTAATTATTAACTACTTCTTGAACCTTAATAAAAATGGAGGAACTTGAAGGATAGATAATAAAACAATAGTAAAATTTTCCCTGATTGATAACAGCAACAATAGAACCTAAAAAGAATTGTATTGGATTATTGATGGGTAGTGTTTCAGCAACCATTGAAGGTCTGTGAATTCAGTGACAGATCAATAATGCTTTAGTTAACAGACATGCTTGGCTGAATAGCCTGGCATGTGGTTTTTTATCTAGAATGCACATTATTTTACAAAGATATACAGCACACATTCTTCTCAGGAATTCTGTATTACATGAATGCAGTTGAAATATATTTTTCATATCCTACATCAATGTTTTTTGCAAACAATTGATCCATACCTATGCATGTGGGCTGCCTTGTCAAGCTGTCCAAAGCTCCTGGGCCTTCTTTCCAAATGGAAGTTTGTGGAAAACCTCTTTCAGATTGTAACTGATTGATTCTTTGATCCTCTTGGTCTATGCATGCACTTTGGGAGTAAACTTGAGAGAATGCATGATCAGGCATGGCATTTGAACACCACAATTCTAAAATGTGTCTGTGACGCCTCGCATAATGTCATGCTAGAGTGGGATGAACAGGAGTCTTTTTCAATCAATAAATTATTATTTACTATGACGTTTCTTCTCTGTTACGCTTTTGTTGCAACTGCTGTGGAACAAAGGATCATGCAGGTTGTGGTTTCCTGAATTAATATCTCTCTCAAAAGAGGTAATTCAGTCAGCACACACAAGTCCTTCCTTCTACCTATGTGTTACCAGCCATCCCCACCCCCTTTTAAAATCATATTAAGTAATGTAGGATATAGGAAAGGATATAATGAAAAAGGTTGTTTAACAACTAGGTCTCTGGGGAAAAAAAGAATGCACAACACACTTTTAAGTTAAATCTGGATTTTTAGCACGTTTGCCATCACTTTCCTTAGTCTAGACAATCAATAGAACAATACATCAAGTCCTGATTTATAGTGTTCGCCAATTTCCAAGGTATAAATGCTCACTCTGAAGATTTAACAATTGGCTCCTTTCAGTCAGAGCTTTCTCCAAAATACTGCTGGATCTAGGTGCTATTATGTATGTGATGCTAGACTTGGAGACAGGAAGGCCTGAACTTAAATCCTGTCTTGGACATTTACTACTTGAGGAACTTTGGACAGGTCATTTAACTTCTCTCAGCCTCGGTTTCCTTAACTGTAAAATGGAGATGATACCCCATGACGGTTCCTGGAAGGTTCAAATAAAACTTCTGTCAAATGGTTTGCAAATTTGCAGCACTATAAAATGTGAGAAAAATGTCAATGCTGGACACAGTCTTGGAGAGCATCTTGTACAACAGTTGCCATCTTGCATACCTTGCCCCTTGCCTAACACCCAGTAAGGACTTAATGCATGCTTCATCTATCTTTTCATCTACAACTTCTCTATTTTAAAGATAAGGAAAATGAGTTGCTCAGGCTGCCAGTTGGGTTGTTGGAGGATCAAAGTATATAAAGTAGGGGCAGCTAGGTGGCACAGTGGATAGAGCTCTGGCCTTGGAGTCGGGAGGACCTGAGTTCAAATCCCAGCCTCAGACACTTAACACTTACTGTGTGATCCTGGGCAAGTCACTTAACCCCGATTGCCTCAACAAAAAGCAAAAAAAAAAAAAAGTATATAAAGCATTCTGCAAACCTGAAAGGGACATAGAAATGCTAAGTAATGTGATTATTTGTTTACCATCAGTCAATCAATAAGCATTTATTAAGCACCAGCTGTTTGCCAGGCATTGTGCTAAGTACAAAGAAGTATAAAAGACAGCCCCCTGTTCTCAGAGAGTTCACAGTCTAATAAGGGAGACAGACAAATAACTACGTACAAACAAGCAATATACAGGATTGTTGTTGTGAGTCCTTCATTCTTGAAGAGGACCATGACATCAGGAAGGAATTTCCAAGATAAACTGGAGATAATCAACCGGGGAAGGCACTGGCATTCAAAGAGATCAGGAAAGTCTTCTTGCAGGAGGTAGGATTTTAGCTGGGACTCAGGGAAGCAGGAGGCAGAGATGAGGAGGGAGAGTTGTTTTAAGAGTAAAGTGTTCAGTCATTTTTCAGTCATGTCTGATTCTTCACTACCCCTCTTAGGGTTTTCTTGGCAAACATACTGGAGTGGATTGCCATTTCTTTCTCCAGCTCATTTTACAGATGAGGAAACTGAGGCAAACGGGATTAAGTGACTTGCCCAGGATGATGCAGCTACAGAATTTTTGAGGCCAGACTTGAACTCAGGAAGATCAGTCTTCCTGACTCCAGGTCTGACGCTCTATCCACTGTGCCACCTCACTGCCCCCACAAGAATGAGGCATTGTCAATGAAAGGGAAGGGAGTCTAGAACTGGAGTGTCATATGTGGGAGAAGAAACAAGAAGTCCAGTGCTGCTGGGTAACAGAATATATGGTAGAATATGTGGAGGATGGAGCTTTCACATCCCAGCCAGCAATCAGTACCAGGAAATCGAATTCCATTCTACCTGGGGCAAGTAATCCAGAAGTTACCCTCAGAAGTTAGGGATGGGCTCACCTTGTAAAGAGTTTATCTAGGCTAAAGCCACTTTGGCACCATCTGGTAGCTTCCTATTTTATGTAATTATCTTTTGTAGCTGGGTATTAAGCTCATGTGTTTCTCCACTGCTAAGGGGCTTCAAATGCAATAAACTGTTCCTTCGATTTAGGCTGCTTGGGGCAAGCCTTAGTGTCTCCACACTAGTAATCACATAAATGATTGCAAACCTTCTGTGAGGGAAAACCCACCACCACCCAGGGTAACCCTTTGCACTTCTGCATGAGCTTTCATTATTGTAAACTTTTTTTTTCTTTTATGGAACCTTACTTTGCCTCTCTATGGATTCTTCCCACTGTTCCTAGTTCTGCCTTAGATCAAGGTTTTGCTGTTGTTCAGTTGTTTTCAATAATGTCCGACTCTTCATGACCCCATTTGGGAAATTTTTTTGGCAAAGATACTGAGGTGGTTTGTCATTTCCTTCTCCAGCTTATTTTACAGATGAAGAAACTGAGTCAGACAGAGTTAAGTGACTTGCCCAGGGTCACACAGCCAGGAAGTGTCTGAGGCCAGATTTGAACTCATGAAGAGGAGTCTTTCAGATTCCAGGCCCAGCACTCCATGCACTATGGCGCCACCTAACTGCCTGCTAAATCTCTAAATCATTTAATTTGGTTTGGGTTTGGTTTAGGTGGTTGCAAACCCAAATGTGGAAAGATTCATTTCATAATTTCTTTGTCTTTAAATGGTTAGGTGATTCGATGATACATCTTCTAAGAAGTCAATGACTGGGACCTCCTGAGAATATTCAATGCAGCCCATTTTAATTCTGTTTCTCATGAAAAGCCTGTCTTGTTTTAATTGTGTTCCTATATCACTTGTGTCGGGTTGCCCTGACAGACGAGCTCCGATAATTAATTTGCAATGCTGAGTGGAGAGGTGCTGTCAGGAAATCGGAGGAGTTGGGTAGAAAATCCACTGGAGTAGGAGACAAAGGAGATCACCAGCTATAGAGTCAAAGGATCTGGGTTCAAATCCAACCTCCAGTACTTACTAGCAATGTGACCTTGGGCAAATCACTTAACCTCCCTTGTCCTCAGTTTCCTCATCTGTAGACTAAGAAGGCTAATCTTTTAAACTGTGGTCTAGTCCCTGCACTGTTACTACCTAGCTGCCTCACTTTAAGTAAGGCATTTCCTATTTCTGAGCCTCAGTTTCCCCATCCATAAAATGAGAAAGTCGTACAAGAGGATTCCAAGCCTTCTGTCATCATTGACATTTAGCTCACATGTCTACGGTGCTTGAAGTTCTTACACAATAACCTTGTGAAATGTGGCTCATTATTATCCCCCATTTTACAGATGAAGAGACTGACTCTGAGGAAAAGTAAATAACTTACCCCGGATCACACAATCAGTAGGTGTCAGGGAACAATTTATACAATTTGAACCTAGGTCATCCTGGCTCCAAAAATCCAGTGCTCTAACCAGAAAGCCACACTGCCTTTCATAGGCACAGTCTAAAGTTCAAGTCATACTCAGCTTTTACCTACATTATGATGAAAGAGCACTTACAGAAGCCAATAAATGAATGAGTGAATGAATGAATGAATGAATGAAAAAGCATTTTAAAGTATTTAACTATGTGAGATGAGCATGGGAGATAACAAATACAAAAGCCAAGACAGTGATCTCCTGAGGAATGAACATTCTAACAGAGAGAGACAACTTATATAGGAGAATCAGTAACCAGAAAGGAATATGTTGTTATTGAAAGCTACGAGGATGAAGAGTGAAACCAGAGGAAATTAGATTGATACCTATTTTCCCACATCTGAATTTATTCACTGGGGCAAGTAATCCAAAAGTTACCCTCAGAAGTTAGGGATGGGGTCAACTTGTAAAGAGTTTATCTAGGCTAAAGACACTTTTGCACCATCTGGTAGCTTCCTATTTTATGTAATTATCCTTTGTAGCTAGGTATTAAGCTCATTTGTTTCTCCACTGAAAAATGCAATAAATTATTTCTTTGATTTAGGCTGCTTGAGGAGACGAATAAAAAAGAAGTATTAAGTACTTGGCTGTGGCTACAATTAGAAAATCAAAGAGCTCTCATTCTAATGGGAGAAGCAATCCCTGAGGAAGGTTTTCTATTACAAATCAGATGGAAAGCCTCTTTGTCCTTAGGGTGCAACACCAAAACAGATGGTAATACTTGCTTTGATGTCATTTCACTGATAAAATCATATCAGTTTCAGATGTTGATGCATTTAATAATTAATGCCAAGGACTTTGGTAACAAGAACTTTTTTTTCTGGGTCTTCAGCAGCAGTTAACTGGGTCACCAGTTACCAGTTACCAGACTGAGTCTCCACAAAGATTGCTTCCCAGGACGATGGTTACAGGTACCGACAGGGCTGGGAGCTTCGCTGCTCTCAAGCCTTGGGTTCAAGGTCCTGAGCTGTCTCTAGCCTAGAGTCTAGAGAGAGATGACAGTCAAGATAATGGGGGTGTAATGTTCTGCCAGGCACATGCTGCCTCCTCTTATTCCCTCCCAGTGCCTTGTTGCTTCAGCTAGCGAGGCTTGCCTGCCCTGTAGGTGGCAGTTGGTTGGCATTCGTTGGGTTTGGCTAGCCTGTTCTCCATAGGAGATACTTTCCCAGACAAGGTTTGTCTTTGTCCAGCTGAGCTGGAAGCAGGAATGGTTTAGAGGGCATTGCTACTCTTAATGATGGAGTTGGAATCTGGGCCCCAGAAAGGAAAAACCCTGGACTTTCCCCCATGGCCAAATCTCTGGCGTTCCCCTGAGGCTATAACCCCATCAACTGGACTTTCATTGTGGCTACACCCAATCTCCCCTCCATTGTCTTGCCTCCCTATGACCCCAGATCACTTCCCACCCTTGGTCCCACCTAGGCTCCATTTCCCACCCTTGGGAATTCTATTACCTCATGGACTACTTGGCCACTCTCCCATAGTCCTTCTGTATATAAGGTCCATCTTGTCTCCATTAAGATGCTTAGATTCTTAAAATCTAGCCATTGCTTAGATTCTTATAATCTAACCACTGCTTACCCATGTTCAGACTCCTTAAGAGTCTGCCCAATATGAGGGGTGTTCTAATAAACCTTGTCTTTGGCTGAAAGAAGGCTTGGGTCAAATTCTTTTGGGCAGGACTCATGTGTTGTGATTTTGGGGTCCCAGTACCCCTGAACCCCTAAACCGCATCACTAAGCCTCTGTGTCCATCTCTTTGTGGGTGACAGCTAGTCCCAGCTGTTCCTTGTGGTGATGAGGAATCCCTTCTCAACAATGATTTCTCCCCTCACCGATGGCTGTGGGGGTGGTCTGGAACCTGTTCTGGAGGATTTGGGGACACTGCTATTACCAAGGTTTTGCATTCAGGATCATGGGCTGTCTCCATTGTAATGTGAGGGGAGATGGTGGTCAAGGCATAGGTAGTATTTTGACCTGCTTGGCATATTCTGTTTCTCATCTCTTCCTTAGTATGCCTTACCACTTCAACTAGGCTGGATTTCCTGTCCTGTGGATGACAGTGGATACGCTGGCTCTGATGGGGTTGGGATCTGGACCCCAGAAAGGAAAAACCCTGGACTTTCCCACTTGGCCAAATCTCTGGCATTCCCCTGAGGCTATAATCCCATCAACTGGCCTTTCAATGTGCCTACATCCAATGTCCCTTCCATTGTTTTACCTCACTATGGCCCCTGGTCACTTCCCAAACTTAATCCTAGCTAAACTCCATTGTCCAGGTCCCAGGAGTTCTGTTCACCCCAGCTTACTGGCCACTCCCATCCAGATCTCCTTAGACCCCTCCTCCAGTCACCCCAAACTACTTGGCCACTCCTAGATCCCTCTCACAGTCTTTCTGTATATAAGGTCCATCTTGTCTCCATTAAGATGCTTAGATTCTTATAATCTAGTCATTGCTCAGATTCTTATAATCTAGCCACTGCTCACCCATGTTCAGGCTCCTTTAGAGTCTGCCCAATATAACAGATGTTCTAATAAACCTCGTCTTTGGCTGAAAGAAGGCTTGGGTTGAATTCTTTCAGGCAGGACATGTGTGTTGTGATTTTGGGGTCCCAGGACCCCTGAACCCCTATACCTCATCATCTCCCCTAGGAACAATGGCAAGAGCAATGATCTGATCATGATTCCGGAATGGGAAGGAAATGAAAGGGGAGGCTCTAATTCAATAGAGTAAACATCTATTACACACTGATTATGTTATATTTAAGGCACTGAGCTTTGACTTGGTTCAATCTATTCCCAGAATCCACAGCTCAAATCTCTATATGATACCACATTCTTGACCCTTCTATGACAAGGACATCACAAACAGTTCCCATGCCTTGAATGAGAATTTGACATTGAGCTGATGGGCTATACCACACCTGCTGTCCTGGCTCATCTCACATTGCTCATTACTGGCTACAGGAAGGGTGAAGGTAGGTGTGGAGTTGAAAGCCACATGGATATTTACCGAGCATTAATGTTTTCCTTCTGGCTTGCTTCATAATGCTAAAAAAATCTCATTTCTATAGCAATTTAAAATTTATAAAGCTTTTTAAAAAACATACTGTAAAGTAAGTTGTAAAAGCATTATTGTGATTTTATAGATAAGGGACTTGAGTCTTAGACACAAATGTCATAGACAACCAAGTGACAAGGCTTCCTCTCTGCAGATTGTTTCTAAAGTATGATCTGTCATGTCTTGCTTTTGGTTCAGGTTTGTGGTATCATCACTTCGGGAAGTTCATGGTATCAATGAGGATCAGCAACCCATAGCCTTGGTGAGTTGCCTGAGCTAGTGAGGGGTTCATTGATTTGCTCTTGATCACACTCCCATTAGATGTTGGAGGTAGGTCTTGAGCACACATTTTCCTGGCTCCAAGAATGGCCTTCTACCCACTTGACCATGCTTAATGTCAAGGCATAGCTTGCTTAGTGTCTAAAACTGTAATCAGGATTCAAAGGTTTCTCTAGATAATCATAAGGTAACAGAATTTGAAGGGACCTTTGGAAGCTTCTAAGTCATCCTTCCTTTCAGTTTAGGCATTCTCTCTACAACATTGCGGAAAAATAATTGTTCATCCTTTGCTTGAATAATGATGATGGTAGGGGCAGCTAGGTGGTGCAGTGGATAGAGAACTAGCCATGAAGTCAGGAAGACCTGAGTTCAAATCCATCCTCAGACCAAACACTTGACACTAGGCAAGTCACTGGGCAAGTCACTTAACCCCAATTGCCTAAAAAAAAAAAATGCTCAAACGGGAGGCTATATGGTATAATGAACAGAATGCCAGACTTGGATTTGGGAAATACAAGTCAGCACTAGTGTGACCTTGGCTAAGTCACTGGACATCACAGATCCTTATCATCCTCATCTGGAAAATGTGAGGTAAATTTTTGCATTATTACTATGACTAAAATGCTTTGTAGACTGCAAAACAGTATAGACAAGCCGGGCATATCTAATCCAGAAACAGGATTTCATAGACCTTAGCTCATCTGTTGTTGACAAAAGGCAGAACTTAGGTTGTTTTTCAATAACTTGTAGAAAGAAGGTGGATTATATGATTAGGAATAAGTATTAAAGGAAAAAAGAGGAGAAATAATTAAATGGATTGTTTAGGAGAGACTGACTTAGGGAAACTCTCTTTGGAATAGTTAAACTGGAGGGTTGGGAGGGATGTCCAAGATTAAATGTAAACTGTACCTCAATAGGCCATCAAAATATTTACTCATCCAGCTTTCACTTAGTGCTTAAAAACCCACTATTCCTTATGGCAGCCATTCCACTTTGGGGTAACTTTAATAGCCAGGAAGATATTCCATATATCCAGGTTAGATTTTCCATTCTGTAAATTACATACATTGTTCCCAGTTCTGTCCTGTGGGGCCAAGCAGAAGATCAAATCCTTTTTCCACATAAGCACCTTTTTTAATACTTGTTGATAGCAATTACAGAATTTCAGTTCAGTAAGAGGCCCCAGAAGACATCTCCTTCCAACTCTAATTGAGCAAGAATCCTTTCCACATCACACCTAACTGTGTTTATCCAGCCTTTGTTTGAAGATACATAATGAGGTGGGACCCATTATGCCCCTACATGACTTACTCCACTTTTCAATGAGTCTGATTGTTAGAAAGTTTTTCTCTCTCCCCCCCATCCTTCTCCCTCCTTATATTAAGCCTATATTTACCTCTTCCCAGCATCTACCTATTTTTTCTACCTCTGCCCTCCAGGGCCAAACAGAATTAGTCTGGTTATTCTTCCATTAACAGCCTTTCAAACACTTGAACAATACTAGTATTTTCTCAGTAAGTAGTGTCTTCTCCAGGCTAAACATCTCCAATCCCTTCAACCTTTTTTCATATGGCAAGAACTTGACGTCATTCCTCATTCTGGTGGCCTTCCTCTGAACTCTCTGTTCAAATATAATACACAGAACTAAATCAAATACTCTAGATGTTGTTTGAACATGACAGTGTATAGTGGGAGCATTATTCCCTAATTTTGGACCCTCTGCCTCTCAACACTGCCTCACATCTCATCAGCTTTTCTTAGATTCCATATCACACTGTTGAGTTATGTTGAGCTAATAGTCCACAAATACTCTCAGATCTTTTTTTTCAAATAAACTGCTATCTAGTCGAGTAGATATCTTTTATCTTGTTCTTGAGATGCTGATTTTTGAGCCTAAGAATGAGACTTGACATGCTTTCAAAATTCTAACTTATTTGATTTAGTCCAATATTGTAATGAGGACAGCTAAGTGGTACAGTGGATAGAGTTCAGAGCCTATAGTCAGAAAGACTCATCTTCCCAAGTCCCACTAACTGGGTGATTTCAGGTCCAGCACTTGGTCTTCTATATCACCTCGTCAAACTACCTCGTCAAGATGAAGAGGGAGGTGTTTTCATCATCTGTCTTTTGGGACCAAGATTGAGCATGACCTCTCTTTGATACAGTCATATTTCTTCCCTATGATCTCTCAGTTGATAAGGTCCTCCTGGGGCCTCCTCCATTTTGTGGAAGGAGCCAAGCCAGTCAGTCTTCATTCCCCTCCCTGTTCAGCTCCTAACATTCTGGACTTCAAAAGCATCTCCCTTCCTTCAGGTACCTTCATCTTTCCCTCCATCCTCTAACTCTTCAGCTCCTTTTTATAAGTTGCCTTTCCACTTTGGCAAGTAAGCTCTTTGAGGTCAGAGAAATTGTTTTTCTTTTTGCTCATATTTGTGTCCCCAGCACTTAGCACAGTACTTGGCACATAAGTGCTCAACAAATGCTTGTTGTCTTGTCTGTTGCCTTCTAGATATTAATAACCATCCCTTTAATGATACATTCTAGAATTTTGTCAAAAATTAAAGCCCAACTCAGTAACTTACAGTGTCTCAGCTCCTTTCACTTTCTTTTTTTTTTTTTAGTCAATTGGGGTTAAGTGACTTGCCCAGGATCACACAGCAAGTGTCAAGCGTTTTGTCTGAGGTCAGATTTGAACTCACGTCCTCCTGACTCCAGGGCCGGTGCTCTATCCATTGCACCACCTAGCTGCCCCTCACTTTCTCCTTTTAACGATGACATTTTCCCCTCTCAGATACTTCAGTATATCTTTGGTCCTGCATGATCTTTCTGTTGTTGTTGTTGTTGTTGTTCATCTTGAATTTAAATACAAAAAGATAAAAAAAGATCATTTCCATGTATGCAGCATAACATGAAGAAAGGAGTCGATATAAAATCATAAATTTCCATTTCAGATTGTTTGGTTTAAAAAAAAAAAACCCATGTAGTAAATACTACACATCGTTTTCAAAGCTAGCCAGGTTTTCTGTGTCTCCTAGTTTTCTTTCATTCTCTAACATGTATTTTTTATATTTTTCTCCATCCCTCCCCACCCTGCACTACAGAAGGTTACAATTAAATACACATACATATGTCTGTGTGCGTGTATATTATATATGTATATGTAAAACCATACTATGTCTACTTCTGTTTATCAGTTCTTTCTCTGGAGATAGATAGTATCTTTCTTCATAGGTCCTTTGTAGTCGATTTGAGTATTAATGATACTCAAGATGAATTAGTCATCCAAAGTTGCTCTTAGGACAATATTTCTGTTACTATATCCAGTGTTCTATTGGTATTGCTCATTTCACTTTTCATTATTTCATGCAAGTCTTTCCATGTCTTTCTAAAATCAACCAACTTATCATTTCTTACAGGATAGTAGCATTCCTTCACAATTATATACCACAACTTGTTTAGCCATTCCCCAATTGAAGGCCATCTATTATGTTAGTCAACCTGATAGGCGTAAGATAATATCCCAAAGTTGTTTTAATTTGTATTTCTCTAATCAATAATGATTTATAGCATGTTTTTATATGACTTTATATAGTTTTGATTTCTTCATCAAAAAACTTCCTGTTCATATCCTTTGACCATTCATCCACTGGGGAATGACTTGTGTTCTTACAAATTTGACAAAGTTCTTTATATATTTGAGAAATGAGACCTTTATCTGAGAGACTGTCTATAAAAAATTATTTCCACCAAATTTTTGTTTTTCTTCTAATCTTGACTACATTGGTTTTATTTGTACAAAAACCTTTTAATTTAATGTGATCAAAAGTATCCATTTTATACCTCACAATACTTACTATCTCTTGTTTATTCATAAATTATTCTCCTGTCTGTAAGTCTGATAGGTAATATATTCCATGTTCTTTTAATTTTCTTGTGATTCCTCCCTTTATATCTAGGTCACGTATCCATTCTCATTAGATCTCACTTTCATCCTCTTTGAAATCTGCTTTCCCAATATCTATGGCCAGACTATTTCTGACTTTCTGTTTCTTTCCTATCATAAGTTTTAAAATGGAGTGACCACTCTAGGACCCCCTAACCCCATCAATGTTTCCATTACTTTCACTCCAGTAACCAGAAAGGGAGAGAGAGAGAGAGAGAGAGAGAGAGAGAGAGAGAGAGAATGTTTACTCTTTCTCTCTCTTTCTTCCGTGGGGTTAGAAGGACAGAGGAAAAGAATCAGGTCCAGGATAGAATTTCCTCATTGTTGGACCCTTCAAAGGATGACACTATTATCATTAAATTAAGAAATTGTTAGCTAAAGGGAGAGCTAGAGCAGATTCCAAATAATTAGGGTCTTCTGGGCCACACTTCTAGACAATTTCTTCATCATACTGTTATACCCCCACACTCACTCTATCTCCTCAATATTCATGGTCCAACACCAAACCTATCACTTTTTAAAATAACAAAACATTCTCCCTCTAAGTGAAGAAAAAAGGAGCAAAAAAGACCATTTGGCAAAGCTCCAACTTCAATTCCAAGCTGACTTCTTGACCCCTAGACCTAGTTTACCCCTTGGTAACCCAGTGAACGATAGAAGAACTGTTGGCACCTCTGGTCTGGGTTCCTCACTACTAGTGTTCAAGATTTTAGGGGTGGCATCTCCCAGAAGGGCTCAACACCATTTTTTGGTGTCTGTAGTCTTAGGTATCAAGGATTCTTGGGTCCTCATCCTCACTTACTGAAACCATGATGTTCCTAGTGATAAAACCATTACCTGGACTTCTTTCACTAGAAATGTGGTCTGAATCACCTTCTCATACAGTCAAATCTCCCTAAGTTATCCTTTTGTACAGATCAAATGGAGCTGTCTAAAGAAGAGCGCAGCAGGAAAGGCAGGGGAACAGAAATTATTTTTTCTTTATCTTTTTCTTTTTTCTTTCTTTTTTTTTTTTTTTTGGTGAGGCAATCAGGGTTGAGTGACTTGCCTAGGGTCACAGAGCTAGTAAGTGTCAAGTATCTGAGGCCAGATTTGAACTCAGATCCTCCTAATTCCAAGGCCGGAGCTCTATCCACTGCACCACCCAGCTGCCCCCAACAGAATATTTTCACTGAAGGTAGAGGAGCATTGTGGGATTTTCTGATGTTTGACATTACAGAGAGAAGCAATAGGACATTAGTCTTGGGAGGCGTAAACCCTGAGAGGGTAAAAAAAGGTCAAAGTTAAGTGTAAAAATGATTTTTTATATTTCCTACTTGAATTCAGTTATTCATCCATTTCCAGTTCCTAAGCAGGACTGCACTGAACCATAGTAGTAGGGGCAGACAGTGGGGTGGGGAAAAAGGGAAATCAGATCAGTGTTGATTGAAGTAAGTCATTCAAGTGGGGAAAATGAGTAAAGTAAAACCAAGTTCTTGATTACTTTTCTTCCTCTACCCCTTTAATTCTGTGTAAAACTTCAACCTCCCTATATCCCTTAGACCCATATTAGTTTGGATATGTCTCAGTGGCCTATGAAGTTTCCATCTCATACAATTTATATATCTTTGGGAGTGTTAATGTAGCTGCTAGGCAACAATGGGTTATGTTATCATTCCTTGGCAACTGGTGGCTGTTTGGTTATTAATATCTTCTTTGTGTCTCTTCTGGCCAAGGCTGTTGAATTGTTGTTATCTTCATCATTGTTGTGATAATTAAACTCAGCTCTTATTCAATGAAGCTTCTGATTATTGCTGAGTAGGTTGGAAAATAACTGCCCCTTTCTGTAACAAAAAATCGATTGCTATGTCCTCAAACCAGCACACAACTGCACAGGGACAGTTTTTAAAGAAGGAGCTCTCTCCCCTTTTGCTGACTTCCCTGATCTTTTTTCCCTTTTTCTCTGCCTTCCCAAAATCCAGACTCTCTTTTCTCCCCTTTCCCTAGTCTTCTTTCTCTCATCTTCTTTTCCTCCTGTCTCTCATCTCCCTCCTTCGCCATTATAAGATCTAAGATCTCCATGCACAAGGCTTTTTTTCCCCTTTATCCTTTATAATAATAATAATAGTGGTGATAGTAGGGGTAATATAATAATAATAATAGTAGTAGTATTTAATATTAATTAGTATGTAGTAGCAGCGCAGTAGCAGTAATAGTAACAGCAGCACAGAAGTAGCAGCAGCAGGAGCAGCATTAGCAGTAGTAGCAGCAGTAGCAGTAATAGCAGAAGCAGTAGCAACAGAAGCAGTAGCAGCAGCAGTAGTAGTAGTATTTATGTAGTAGCTTAGGATTTGCAAAGCATTTTATTTATGTTATCACATTTGGTCTTCACAACAATACCATAAGTGTTGTTATTATTATTATTATTATTATTATTATTATTATATCCCCTTTTCCAGAAGAGGAAACAGGCTGATAAGATGAGCTGATTTGCCCAGGGTAACACAACTGTGTTGAACTGAGGTGCAATTTGAACTCACCTCCTCCTGACTCCAAATTTATCACATTACCGCACCTATTTGATTTTAAACGGTCAACGATGTGATCACATTCCAACAACTGAATCTGAAATTAATCCACATCTGTCCTTTAAACTCAGCTCTGTCCCAGCCTCTTCCTCTTTGCATTTAATCTCTCTAGCAGAAGTTCTCATTACAAGGGCAGGTACATTCCTCACACAGGCAGATACGGAGCCAGAAATGACGTGGTTGGGAAGTACAGAAGGGAAAAAAAGGCCCCCTTCCCTGGGATCAAATAGGAAATTTGATAGGTGTGTTTTACTTGTCAGAGCCGTGTTCAAAAAACTCAGCCTTCCAGACTCGAATTGGCCTTGAGTCCCCAAACAGATTCCTCCTTCTACTTGTGCCGACCGCCAGGTAGCAGAGCCAGCCTGATTTGTTAGGAAGCACACTGGATTGAGAACTAGGAGGTATATGTTCAAATTTTGGCTCAGAACCTGGGTAGCCTTGGGCAAGTCAAGTCGCTTGACTTGACATCTGGACCTCAGTTTCCTCAACTGTACATAATGCAGGCCTGAGACTGGCCAGTGACAGCCCAGTCCTCTGTTACATATAGAATGAAAGTGTTGGACTAGACGAACTTTACAATCTTTTCTAGTTATAAATTACATAATATCTCTTTTCCAGACTAGCTGGCATTTATCTAGTGCTTGGAGTTTTGAAAATGCTTTTCTAATATTAACTTTTTTTTTTTTTTAATCTATGGTCCTAGGCCACTCCTTTCTTGACCTGTGTAAACCTGTCTTGATCTCTGCTAACCTTTAGACTTTGACTTATCTCCAGTCCTCATAGTTGATGGTCTAGGGTTGTTAGTCCTTCATTCTTGAAGAGGACCAGTGATATCAGGAGGGTGATGTCTTGACTTGCGAGTGAACTGGATTTAAGTGAGGCAGGGCTGTGCAAACTCATCAGCCTCACTGTCCTCCAGACTCATTTGAGTCCAGTGGCAAGATGTAGGTCAGGATGACTGGTGATAGCCCTTAATACAGTGAGAGATCCTGGCCTTTTTAAGCTAAAGTCTTTCCTAGGTCTGTTTGTCTGAGGCAGCACCCTTTCAGTAATTAAAGGCTAGGGAAGAACTGAGGCAAAAGATGGCCTAGTTTTCCTTCTCAAGTTTATAGAAAGCTGGACCTGGAGTCAGGAAGGCCTGATCTGATACTTACTAGCTGTATGATCCTGAGCAAGTGCCCTGTACATGTTCTGCATAATCTTTTTCTTTATTTATACCATCTTATATGCCTGGAATGTCTTCTCTTTATATCCCTCATTTGTGCCCCTTACAATTCTACCCATCCTTTAAGGCCCTGCTTAAATGCCATCTCTCCCAGGAAGACATCCTTGGTGTTTCATTCTCCACCACTACATTTCCCAAAATACCTGGTGCATACCCTTCTTTTGCATTTGCTGTTTGTAATTTTGTGTTACAGTTATCTGACTATATATCATATACCTCAATTAGATTCTGAGCTCGAAGGAGGCAGAGACAGAGCTTTATTTCATCCTTGTATGTCTTCCCGTTATTAGTACTTCAGTTCTTACTGAATGTTTGCGAGAATCAAAAACATGCCTTTCTATGCATTCATGTCTAAGCATCTTTACCTTTAATCATACCCAGGCATTGCTGGAGTGTAGTAGTGAGGGCAGAAGGTGGCAATATGGACATATGCAGCTTTGGGGGCTGTTAACAGGCAGGAGGACCAGTGGACTTCTTTGCATGTCTCTTTACCCATAGCTTTCCAAAACTCTGTCATACAAATGGACTTAATTCACTTAATCTCCCTTTTTAACAAAGTATGGTTGCTAAGGTCCTAAACTAGTCTTTCATAATAACTTGGTAGAGTGGAAGATACCATGGTGTTGAGAAGTGATGTTAAACTATAATAGAAACCTCTGCCTGCCACATACTGACTTAGAAAACCACAAAATAATATTGTCTATATTACATTTGTATTTATTTTTGTTAAACATTTCCCAGTTACTTTTTAATCTGGTGCAGATTACATTGGTTTGGCTTCTTTCTTGTGGAGGAAAGGGTGTCTAATTTGGATGTCCTGAGACCTAGGTTCTAGTTCCCTCTCTGCTACTAACTAGCTGGGGGACCTTAGTCATAATGGTGACCATTCTAGGTCTCATTTTCCTCATCTATAAACTTAGATCATCGGATTATTTATTCTGTGAAGTTTGGATCCAGTCAAAGGGCCGAGAAAGCCACATGTGGCCTTGAGGCCAAAGCTCTCCTCACCCCGCCCCATATTAGATCATCCCTTAGGTTGATATTAGTGGTAACATTCATTTTCTATAGAAAAGCAATCTCCGTATTTAAACATACATCTCCTCCTTCCTCCCCAGAATCTTCAACTCTCCCAGATGTGTAGACTAAAAAAGACAGCGTGTAACTTTTCTCCATATTCCCCTGTATTTAATCCCCAAGCTTCAGTTGGCGTGGCCAAGACAAATGAAATAGAACCGAAAAGAGAGCTAAAGAACTATTAATAGTGGTCAGTGGCTGAGTATTTTAGCCCTAGTTCATTATAAAATCAGTAGCACCTGAGAGCTGGTTCTTTCCATACACCTACATACACCCTCCATCTTTAGTGATCAAGAATACTATATTAAGGAGATGGATTCTAACTCCTTATGTAGTTAAAAAAAAAAATTAGGAATAGCATACTTTGGACAAGAGATATCTGAGGAGTAGGCATGATTCCAGGCTTAAAATATGGAAAGGGTTATTACAGCCTCATTGCCTTAGAGTTGGAAAAGACCTTAATGACTGTCTATACTGATCCCCTTATTTTTATAAATGAGGAAACCAAGGCTTAGGGAGGATTAATGACTTGCTCAGAGTCACACAGGTGGTAAGTGGAAGAGCCAGGATTTGGGCCCCATCCTCCCACTCCAGATCCAGCACTCCCTTCCACACCATGGTGGAAGTGACGCTCAAGTGGTGGGACAGATTTTGTCTTAATATAAGGGAAGGATTGATAGTAATAAGACTTGTCTAGTAATGGAATGGATTGCCTCATGGAGGCATGAGTGCTCTCTTACTGGAATTCTTCAAAGCTGAGTCTTATGGCCTGCTGGTCAGGGATTTTGTTAGAGGAAGGGGCAAGATGCCTTTAAGTTCCTTCCAATGTTGATGGTTCTGATGAACCTCAAATCAGCTTTAATCAAGGTGTAATCACGAAGGGAGTGGCGGGTGTAGAAGAAGGTAGCTTCGAAAGCATAGCATGCTTGGGAAAAGGGTCTCCTCTCTACATTATTTGTATTCATAAGTAAATATAAATATGTATTTGAAATGTGTGCAGCATTGCTATACTTTTCTACCAGCCAGCTAGAATCCCCAAAGCAAGACTGGTAGTTTTAAGAGGGATGGGATATCTGTAGGCATGTTTGTGTCTTTGTGTCTGTGTGGAGGACAGCAGTGAAGAAACAAGCATTGGGTCATAAGGCAGTCTTTAGTTCCTAGAAGTGGGTGACTTTCTCAGCAGCCAGATTGGTATAACTTTTCTCGTCAGGATTATAGCCAGGGAGATGGTCCTGACTGTCCTTGAGTCCATTCTTCAGGGCAGATTCAGCTCCTTGTTGCCAGGCAGTATCATTTTCAAGGTTGTCCTGAGGAAAATGAAAGGAAAAGATCATGACTTCTCCCTAAAGCAGTAATTTGCCATTCTGGCACGTAGAAGACACACTATAAGATGAATTCTAGGGAAAAAGTTTGGAACTAGAGGCCATAAATCCAGGAGACCATAAGACCCCAGAAGGGTAGAGGTCATCAGGTAAGGAGTGGGAAAATTCCCCCTTGAAAACTTAGGAGCTTGACTATGTGGCAGAATCAATTAATTCTTCTTAAGGGCTATGAGATATCCTTGGGATAAATAGAAAGATTGGGGAAACTTTGGAGCAAATTTGAACTGAAATCAGCAAATAAATATAACTCCATAATTAATGTGTGTGAGGGACAGCCCTTGTTAGTACTGAAAATTTGTCTCAGAGACTAAAATTGCATTTCTGTATTCTAGTCCTTCATCCCCTTCTCTCCCAGTGTGCGCTGCATCTTAACTATGTATTTATTGAAAACACCCTTGGACCAGCTCTTGCTTTTCTACTTCTGGAATTCTCCTCTCAGCTTAGTCACATGCTTGACTTTGCAGAAGCTAATGAGAGGACTATCACCTCACTCCAGGAAGAAACAGACATTCCTTCCACAGCTAGTTTGTATACTAGACTGACTCTTCCCCAGCTGCCCCTGGGAATTCTTCTGATTCCACCCACTGAAAAGACAACCTGGATGTAAGTGGTAGACTTTACAATCGTGAAAAATCAACTCACGAGAATTGTCTCACTGTCATGTTGAACTCCACACCAGCATAACGTCTTGTATTTCTTAGACCAAAAGCAAAACAAATTCCCAATTGGTCGAATCAATTGTGGTTGAATATTTTTGCCTTTCTCTGGACCTGTAAAATATTTCCCAACAGTGTTTGTGGCCTGGCATAATGGACAGGAGACCCAGGTGTTATTTTCCACTCTACCACAAATGCAATGGATGACCTTGGACAAGCTATTTGTCCTCTCTGGGAATCTCTTTCCTTCCTCTGTAAAAGAAGTAAGCAGGTGGATCTGAAGGGCCTTTCCCATCCTAACACTATGATTCTCAAACTGGGCATGCTTGAGAGGATCTTTGGTACTGATGCTATCATACTTACAGAAAGAAAACAATTGATGACTTGAGAAATAGGCCTTCTCCAAGCATGTTAGATGTTAACCTGGATAGATCTAAAGACCGCAAATAGCCCCCCATGAATCAAGTAAACTCTTGACTTAACCAATTAGACAAATAAAGGTAGCTTTGACTAGCACCCTTAGCATGCTAAGAAGGGGGATGCTTCACACAATCCCTTTTCTTTCAGACAAAAGTTATTTACCTTTTCTGTATCATGATCTCTTTTGGTAGTCTGGTAAAGCCTGCGGACCCCTTCTATGAATATTGTTTTTAAGTGGGTAAACTATATGTAAGATTATAAAGGAAATCAATTATAATGAAATAGTTACCAAAACGCTGAAAAAACAAGTTCATGGATCTGAGGTTAAGAACCCCTGATTTAAGAGATTCTTACTTTTTTAACCCAATTTCTTATATCCTGAATGATGTCATTACTGCCACCTTTCAGGGCTAGACATTGGGCAGAATGATGAATGTAGATGGTCTGGGCCCTCCTTCCTCTGATCCCTTCTGCCTGCATATATTAGTCATCACCAGTCATCCTGACATTTGCCTTGCTACTGGACTTCCATGGTTCTGGAAGAGAGAGCAAGGCTGACAGACTTTGTGTAACTCTACCTCACTTAAATCTAATTGACTTGAAAGTCAAGATATCACCCTGTGATGTCATTAGTCCTCTTTGAAATGAAGGACAAACAACAATAAGATTCCTCCCTCCTCTCCCACCCTATCTCTTTTTTTTTTTTTGACCCTTATTCTATGGTAAAATCCACCTGTCTTATCTCCCATTCCTTTGGGGACATGCTAAGAGATTAACACTAAATTAAGTAATTCAAATGCAGTTACCAGTGGTTGATAAAACTACCTTGGTGTAGTGAGAAAAGCAGAGGATTTAGCTTCAGGGGAGGAGAAGTCAAATATTAGCTCCTCTCATTTACTACCTATGTAATCTTGGGCATATCACTTAACCTTTCCAGGCCTCAGTTTCTTCAGCTGTTAGATGTTAGGCTCCAATTCCAACTCTAAACCTATGACCCTACTGGGATTATTATAATAGCTAACATTTGTACTGTATTTTAAGGGTGGCAATGTGCTTTACGTGTATTATCTTACTTGATCCTTAACCCTTGAGGGAGGTGCTATTATTATCCCCATTTGACAGATGAGGAAACTGAGGCTAATTAGGTGACTTGCTCACACTCAGCTAACAAGTGTCTGAGACAATGAACCCAAGTTTTTCTGTTTCCAAGTCCAATAGCACTTTGGGTGCTATATCCCAAAGAGAGTAAGGTGGAGTTTTCAGAGACAGGGAGGGGACCAGGGAGCAGCTTGGTGCCTTTTGACCACTACTAAATTCCCACTGTGCACAAGGTCAGCTCTGCCAAAACTAGAACTGATTTTGACTGGGGCCCCAAACATTGAATTAATGGTACCAACCTGTTATAAAGCTGATAAGGAAACCAGCAAGGATGCATCCCAGGCACCCCACAGCACTGTAGTAAAGGTAAGAGATCGAGTACCATGTCTCCGCCAGGGCTGGTCTGTGAAAATACAAATAGAGAAATGATCATTGGTATGGAGTACATTTTAAGTAGTGAAGATAGTTTGTGCCAAGGCACAAGACAGAATACTGAGGTTGGGGGACCAAAAAAAAAAAAAAAGACCAGTAATGTCATCTCTTGCCATGAATCTGGAAGTTTGGTGAGGGAAACAAGAACATGATTCCTGTGAACTAGAGTATCTGTCATGATGGGTTCCTAAGAAAGAAACTGAGCTTAAATTTGGATTAAGTCAGAATTTTCCTTTAAAGGAGGAGACAAGTCTTTACATGTAATTGGAAAAAATATTTTTAATTGAAAAAAAAAATAAAGGAGGCAGAATGGAATGGTAGAAAGAATACTGGGCTTGAGATTTAAGACACCTGGCCTCAAGGCCTATCTGTGTTCTTTACTAGCTCAAGGACCTTGGGCAAGTTACTGGACCCCCTTTGGGCCCTAATGGTTCTATAATTTAATGAGTGATCACCTATACTTTGGGCTCAATTTTGGAATGTCATCTGACATTGAGTTGGAGGAGACATTGTCATGTCTGTCTTTGTCATACCTCCACCTACCTTCTTCTTTTTCTCGGGGTCTAGATTTAGCTACTTCACTATAAAGGGCAGAATTGAGTCCACTCCCTGACAGGAAAATGGCAGAATAGCAAAAACCAAACTTTGATTGATTGTTCAGGCTTCCACCATCCTTCCAGTTCCCCAAGTTGGCAATTCTGAAATCATCCTCATCTTCACTCACCCTTTTTTCTACATTTCTAATTGGTTTCTACGTATCATCAGTTCCACCTTCGAGAGTTTCTCAACCCTCCCCTTATATCCACTTACATCTTATATAGTTACCACTCTAATTCAGATCCTTACCATCTCTTTTCTGGGCTACTGGAATTGCATCCTCTTTGGGCTCTCCCATATCCAATCCACCATTTATATAGCTACCAATGATCTATTTCTAAAGCAAAGGTCTGACCATGGAATCCCTGCTCAAAAGTGAACTATGTTTTACCTATATGATAAAATACCAACTTCTCTATCACTCAAAACCCTTCTCAATATGGCTCTAACTTGCCTTTCTAGGCTTATTATTCATTCATCATATTCACATACTTTGCCTTCTGGCCACACTGGCCAGAATGTACTGTTCCTTGTAGGTACACAGTATCTAATCTCTGAGTCTTTGCAGAGGCTACCCCTCCTGCCTGAAATGCAGACCTTCTTCTCCTCAGGCCTTAGAAGTTCTAATACCAAGATGTCAGAGAAAGTTGCACTTTCTACACGCAGTCCTTTCTGACTTCTCCCTGACCCTCTGGTGCCTAAGCCCTCTTTTCAAGGTTACTTTCTCTGTAGTCACTTGTAAGTGTACGTTTTGCTTTCCCTATTAATTACAGATGAGTTGCAAATCTGCCTGACTCCCAACTCTTTTGCTCTTAACTTTTGTCTGTTCTTAGAGGAGGCCAGTGGAGCCTCTTGAGAAAGGTGTGACATTGGCTTTAGAGCTGAAAGGGACAGATGAGGTTAAGTGATGTGCCTAGCTTTACATAGCGGGTAGGTAGCAGAGCTGTATTCAAACTTAGTTCTCTTAATTCCAAATCCAATGCTTTCTTTCCCTCTGTATTCCCTCTTTGCAAGTACATTGTTTTTTATTGTTGGTTTTTTGTTTTGTTTTGGTTTTGGTTTTTGGTTTTGTTTTGCTTTGTTTTACCTACAGCAAAAAACATTTGGTAGGCAGGACTCTCACAGTACATAAGACACCAAGATTACTTGCACCAAGAACGGTAAAGAAAGGTGCCTTTGTGGAGGTAGCTCCACAAAGTTGGGAAGGAAAGGAAGACTCTAGGAGAGGGACACCACAATAATTTGAGCTTGGGTGTAATGCCCTTCTCCAGGGGCCTTCTTTCTTCCCCTTCAAGAGCCAAAATGCCTCCTTTCCCAGCTCAATTGCACCTCTGATCAGCCCAAGTTGGTGGCTCAGTCTGTTCCACACAAAGTCCAGCTTGTACCAGATGTAGTTACAGATCTCTTCTCATATTTCACTGAGAAAAGAAGGTATCTGTGGATCAGACCTAGCGCTGGCAAATATACTTTGCTTTAACAAATTTCTGCATTCACCAAAGCCATTTTTGTTGTAAATGTACCTGTCAACAATTACTGGAGGAGTCGTTGGGGGTAATGCTTCTGTTATGTTCAGCTGGACGCATTGTTCTGTTGATAAAACCAAAGGACGGGTCTTGGCTGCTGGAGCAGGGTACACAAACCCCCCGATACTCACCCAGAATGATAAGATGATTCCAGTCAGGAGGCCCCCTAAGGCACCCTTCAGGAAGGAAAACGAAATTAGACACCGTAAAGCCATTTCATAGAATGAATGAAAATAAATATTGTTTAAAAACTGGTGAGTCTGGGAGCTGGACTATATTCTTGGTCCTATCTCCTGGAAATTGTTTCCTTCCTCCCATTTCATCTCTCCTGCCACCCACACAACAGTTTTACTTAAAAGCCAATTTGTTCTTCACTTAAAGCACCATGTTCAAAGGTAGAGTCTATCCTTTCTTGGGCTTAACCATCTTAAACTGTAAAAAGAGGAGTGCCAACTTATCAGAATGGCAATATCTCCTCCTGAGAAGGCAAAATTTCCTCTGTTCCCAAGGAACAAACCTTCAAAAAATAGGGAGGACCCACATCTACAGGTTAAATATGCCACTCTCATTTCCCAGACATGCTTTTTACTTGTTATTCTCATCTCTCTCATCTGCTGTCACTTTTTTGGCAAAAGTAAATCTACCCAATTCAATAAACTATTTCAATTCAAATAAACTATATCAATTCAAAAAATAAATTCAATAAATTCATCAAACATTAAGTAGCTACTATGTCCCAGGCACTATACTGGTCACTTTGACTACAATGACAAAATGAAACAGTGCCAGCCCTCAAAAAGGTTACCTTCATGCAAATAAATACAGAACAATACAAAGTAATTTCATGAGGGAAAGTGAACAAACAACTTGAGAGCATGGGAATAGCCTGCCTAAAATGTGGTGCCTATTATATACCAAGCCCTGAGGTATAAAAAGAGGCAAGAAGCTTAAAAGCCCTGTCCTCAAGGAGCTTAAAATCTAGGGATTCCTCAAGTTGGAGGTGAGGAAGAATATTTCAGACAAGAGACCATCAAAGTCAACTTTTAGAAATAGAATGAGCATATCTTTAAAAAGTTAAAAACTGAAGATTTTATGAGTATCCCAAGTCTTCACTAGATCAATCATTCATTCTCCTATGGGCCTTAGAAAAGACTTGCTTGACTCATGTTGGCTATTTAACCAGAAAAGCTAGTCCACTCTCAGTTCCTGAGGAACATCACCAGCCTGTCTCTAACTAAAGTGAATTATTCATTAGCCCTTGTAACAATCAATATACAGTGTATTAAATCAACCTGAAGTGCCTTGGAGTGAGGGAGGGAAGGGAGGACTTATTCCATAGAGGTTAAACTAGACCTTAAAATTCCTCCCAGCTATAGAATAACTTGACCAAGAGTAGGTGTCAAAACTCATCCCTGTCATGAAAAAAAAAGGCTATGATGCAATGCTTTAAAAAATTCTAATATGTTGTTAGACAACATATAACGATAGCTTACTTACTCTAGCTAAAGATATCTTGCATTATTAGGTTCAAAACCCAACTTTCTCACTTAATATCTGTGTAACCTTTGGCAAGTCATTTAACTACTCTGACCCTCAGTGTCATCTATCATGTGGAGGAAGTTGATTACCACACTGCCTGTCTGGAAAGTAGGTACTTAATAATTTTTTTATTTGTTTGGTTACGTGTCTAGATGACCTATAATATCTCTTTCAAGACCTTCCTAAATCTGCTCAGTTGTTAGTTCTTCTCTCTCTCTCTCTCTCTCTCTCTCTCTCTCTCTCTCTCTCTCTCTCTCT
>NW_020949548.1:2885165-2897526 GCF_900497805.2 Vombatus ursinus | reverse complement strand
TCTCTCTCTCTCTCTCTCTCTCTCTCTCTCTCTCTCTCTCTCTCTCTTTCTCTCTCTCTCTTTCTTTCTCTCTCTCTGTCTCTCTTTCTCTCATATTCCCCTTCTGCACTGCTCTATTCTCTGTTTCACCTGTCTCTCCCTCCCTATATCTACCCATTGTCCCCTTAATTTATTTCTTCTGCTTTTCCTCTCTCATTGCCCTTTCTCTTCTTTCCTTTCCTGCCCACTCTGGAGCACTTAGAAGATGCTTACATGTCCTTAGTACATGTAAGACCATAGGTAAGTAGTTGCTGAATGGATTTGCAACACAAACTTGGAATTCCCATCCTTTCTTTACACAGCATTGTAGGCTTCAACCTAAATAGTTTTGGTTAAGGAAGTGGGGAGGGGGGAAGTAGGAGGAGAAGGGGTTTCTGTATTTGCCTGTCTAAGGGAAATGGTCTGTCAGTCTTAAAGAGATATCTTTCAGCTATGAGATAATGCTCGAGGCAAAGGGAAATAAGGAGAGGCAGCCAAAGGAGAGGTATTTTACAAGCGATTATCAGCTCTTACCTTCCAGTTGACAAAAGGAAATACAATTCCCAAAGTGAACAGGCCGAGCATGGGTCCCCCACACATGCCATGGATGCTCAGGGCAGCCTGGAGAGGAAAGCACAAAGACAAGGCACTGTAATCATGTCTCATCTGGACTTGGTCCTGACAGGATCCTTGGACATCCATTGCCATTAATTATACTCAAGGAAAGTGGAATGGTTCTAGTTTAGTTTGTTTACCTATTCTGTACCCCTCCACCACACCTTTCCCTCATGAATTTTCTGACCTTTTTCCCACCCTGAGAACCTCACTTTCTAATTTGCTCATGCTATTTCTCATGTCTAGAATATCTTCCCCATCCCTATCTACACCTGTTGAAATCCAATCTATCCTTCAAGGTCATCTCTTTCATAATACTTTCCCTGATTATTTAGTTACCTCAACTCTTCTAGTTGAAAAGAATCCTAACTTCACAGGTTTATCTTATCGCTTTGTAAGATCACAGAATCTACAACTAGAAGAAACCTTAGAGATCCTTTGGTCCAATTCCCTACTCTCATTTTATAGATGTTCCAGTATCAGGATCAAGGAATTGAGATACTAGGCTAAGAGGAAGCTTAGAGAAGAAATGTTCACTTTATCAAGGTATTTGAAGGGCTATAATAGGGAAGCAGAATTTAATTTAAACTTCTTAGACACTTAAGGAAGATCTAGGAACAATGCTTTGGAAATTGTATAGAAACACATTGAGATAAGGGAAAGCATCATCTTCCTTAGAGTTATCCAAAGTGGAATGGGCCACCACTGGCCCATCATTAGACATCTTCAAGCAGAGGCTGGATGGGCACCTGTCTTATTAGATGGAGAGGGGATTCTGGTTCTAGTTCTATATATTAGACAAGATGGCCTCTCATCTTTCAGATTTCATGATTCTACAAGATGATCAAAGGTCCCTTCCAGATGAAGAATCCTTATCCAGCAAGATGTTACTAAATCTGCTTCTGTTCAGAGTTCATTTTGAGAAAAATAAATAACTCAGGTAGAGCTTTAAGGAACTAGTGGCTAATAGGACTGATGGCAGCCTTTTCCCACAACTGATACTTAGTAAGACAACCCTTGGATTTTTTTTTCCTTCTGATTGATTGGATTAATTCAAAACTCCTTTTGTTATTGTATAGCCAGGGAAGCTAATTTACTAACTTCCAGTTTACTGTACCTGGGAGAATCAAGGAAGTTGATAAAGCAGTTTGCTATACCTGGTGGAAAAATGTGGTGAAGCATCAATCGATCATTCCAGAAAAAGTATCCATCCCCCCTGGGAAATGGGGGAGGCCAGTGTTCTAGCTTTAAAATATTCATGCAGGATTTAAAGTCCTTTGTTATATTTGTGGTTTATCCCTTACCGAAGCATCTATAGGATTTCTTTTAAATCTTAGAATAATATAATGGCTAACATTTACAGAGTGCTTCAAGGTTTGTATAACATCTTCAAGGTTTATATAATATCTGTCACTGGATTCTTCTAACAATCCTGCAAGGTAGCTGCTATTTTTATCTCTGCTTTACAGAGGAGTGGCTTGCCTAGAGTCACACAGATCATAAGGATCTGAGGCAAGACTCCAAGTTCAATACTCTAGCCATTATGCCACCTAGCTGCCTCAATGAGAAGAAACCTTGAAGGTTGTCTAGTCCAACCATCAGACATCATCATCCAATACCATTATCCCTAATGGATAACTTGAACATCTCAGGAAAGGGGTATTGACTACACCTGAGTCTTGGATAGCCTGGTCATCAGGTCTTCTGCTGATCTTGAGTCTGAGAAATGAATGAGGGTAGACAGAGGGCATGGAGAAGGAAGTGACAAATTACTCCAGTACCTTTGCTGAGGAAACCCTATAAGAGTACGGTCCACAGTGTCATGAAGAATTGGGCATGACTGAACAACAAGCGAGAGGGCAAGAAGACCGAGGATGCTATAACTTCTATGAGAAAGTCAGCATTGAGAGGTAACAAGGAGCAAAAACAAAAAAGTACTGAGTTTCTGCTTCTGCCATTCAGTATCCCTGGGGTTATGTATCATTCCTTATGGATGAAGCATATGGAAATATTTTGAAAAACAGGCTGGGTAGGGCATTGGTAGGGCACTCCTTTTTTTTAAGTGTACTTAAAAGAAGCAATTCCAATTCACTCAGAGGGTAAAAGTGAGGGACAATTTTGAGGTGAAACCAAACATCCACTTCGGAGGCTGTGATGCTGCTTTAAGATCTGGACATATTTGGATATGATGTCAAGGTACCTAATGTATCTCATTACCAGATTGGGCATTCCATCATTTGGAAGGTTGATTGTTGTTTTAATCTGTTTCTAATTCATTTGAACCACGAATTTACCATCCCAGATTCTTTGGCATTTTGCACTGGGAGAATGCTCTAATGGAACCTGCTCTAGTGGAGGTAACTTGAAGAATATGTGAATACAGAATGATAGGATAGAGAACGGTATAATATAGAGAAGAGAGCTGGCCTCAGATTCAGGAAGGCCTGGATTGAAATTCTACCCCAGAGACATACTGGTTCAACTATCCTGGGAAAGTCATTTAAATTCTCAGTGCCCATTCACTCAATCTCTTTAATATTATAAGCTGCTCAATACTTGAGGATCTGTAGGGATAGAGGGTGTTTCCTCTCTGGGGAGCTCCCTGCACTAATAAAACCACAAGTTGGGATTCCCAACCGACCCACCCTCACCCCCACCCCCTGCAAAATAAATAAATAAATAAATAAATAAATGCATGAATACAAGAAGAGCATGTGAATTCTTCAGTGGGGAAAATGATGTGGGTTGGGGGAGGGGGTTAGCATGGGAGTGGAGAATGATTCCAATTACCTGAACTCTTTCCACCAGCAGAGTTGTAGTCACCAACTGCCTATGAGTTGGGAGCTAAATCCTAAGGCCCAACGATGTTAAGTGAGTTACTTCTGTTCACACAGCTAACGTCACAGTAAATGTCAGATGTGAGATTTGAACTCCTTGACTCCAAGCCCAGCACTCTATCTACCAGATAACACTGCCTCTAAAATTGCTTAAGAAATGGTATATAACCATCCTATACAGGCTCTCCCAAACACACTTCTATGAAGAAGTCATATTAGCAAGAAAAAGTCCCTATATCATCCCCATAAATTCAAAACACACATACAAGATACCTGTAGAACCCCTCCCATGAGAGATGCAGCAACGGCCATGGAGGTACAGACGACTCCAAATAGCAAGCCTGGAAGAGAGAATGGTCACCTGGGTCTGTTCTGGGGCCTTGCCTCCCTGTGGAAGCCTGATATAAACCAGACTCCCTAAAATACTCAACTTCAGAAGTGATCTCATTGAGAGCTGCACTACCCTCCGAAAGCTGCCTCAAAGCTAACAAAGCTTCAGGAGGGTCTTACTTAGAGTAAGCGTTTCCCAGTGTCAGACAGCAGATTCTTGAGAATTAAACTCATGGACATTCTGTCTCTGACCAAACACTTAAGGAATAAGTAAGGGGAGAAAGAGGCCAAGTAGACACAGATCCTTGTAGTTTCTGTGGGAAACCACCATTTTGAAGTTCGATGGAACCAAAAAAAAAAAAAAAGATCCTGACTTCTGGCTCAGCCTTTCAAAGCCATGTGGCCTAGAGCAAATTATCTTTCTCTTAGTCTCTGTTATTTTATCTTCATAATAGGGATAATAGATATCCTGACACACACACCCCTCAATTATTAGAATCTTCCCTCCCATACTTTCCAATTAACTGCTTTGTATGTATATATATAAACTAAATTTATGCCATATATATGTGTGTGTGTGTGTGTGTGTGTGTGTGTGTGTGTGTACTTGTTGGCTCCCCCCTATAGAATATAAACTCACTGATAAGAGGAATTATTTCATTCTTTGTATTTGCATCCCCAAATCTTAGCATAGAGCCTGGTACATAGTAGTTACTTAATAAATACATTTTGGTTATTTGATATCTTTCCTACTTTATGGGGTTGTTTTGAGGATCAGATCAGATAATCAGTGTGGAACTGATTCTTAGAGGCACTTACTAACATATATTTATATATATATTATCCATATAATATATATTAATATATATGTACATATGTGTATATATGTATGTACATATACATGCATGTGTGTGTGTGTATATATATATATACATACATCTATGTGTAGACCTATAGATACATATGGACAAATAGCTATTTGAATATAGCAGCTTAGCACAGCACCTCGGTCAAAGTAGACCCTAAATAAAAAAATGTATGGTATTTATATGATTCTTGACATGGTCCAATGACCATTTTGGTGATGGTAGGGAAAGGTATATTTCATAGGATCATGAGATTTAAAGCTGGAAGGAGCCTTGGAGCCTTAGAGATGTTAGACTTTTGACCAAAAAAAAAAAAATTCCCCATGTAAATACAAAGTTCCTATCTTTAACACTACAGTTTTAGGGAAAATAGTGAGATGGAGGGAAGAAGGGAGGTTCGAGTAAGCTTCTCCCTAACCATCCTGTTTCTACCTAAATATCCATTCCTAACTACTAATCTCTGATGAGAATATGCTATAAGGGCCCTTAGAGGCCATATAATCCAACCCCTGCTCCCCCAATTTTACAGATGGAGAAACTGAGGCCCAGGGAAGTGAATTGACTTTGTCAGCACAAATAGAAGAGCTTGGAATCATACCCAAATCTTCTGATTCCACACTGAATGCTCTTTTCACTATAGTATACTGCCTCTCACTGGCTACTTTTTCCAGGCATATAGTAGCTCTGTGTACACATATGTATGTGTGCCTATGTCGGTCTGTAATCCTATATTCTAAGCCCCATCATAGAGATGGGAAGCCTTCAAAATAAAGTCAGGGTCAAATTAAGAGAACAGTACAGAAGAAGGGGTCTATGGACTGTACCCACATAAGCCTTTGCTGATCCACGTGCTCAGCTTGTCCGAGAGGTTGGAAAAGCAGCTCTTGACGAAATCCTCAAAAGTCACTGTTGCTAAGGCATTGATGCTGGCAGCCACTGTGCTGGAGGGAGAGAGGACAGAAGCCCTTGAGTCCCATGACACAGACACCCCGTCATTCCATGAAACCTATGGGCTGGCCAGGTCAGTGAGATGGTATCAATTCCAAAAGACTCAAACAGGGGATTGTCAAGGCACCTGTGGTCAGGGCAACTAGGTGGCACAGGGAGACCCAAGTTCAAATGTGGTCTCAGACACTTGTCTCAGCTGTGTGACCCTGGACAAGTCACTTAATCTTATTTGTCTCCCTTTCCTTATCTTTAAAATGAGCTGGAGAAGGAAATGACAAACCATTCCGGTATCTTTGCCAAGAAAACCTCAAATGGGGTCTACAAGAGTCAGACGTGACTGGAATGATTCAACAATAAGGTGCTGCTTCCTTTCTCTAATCGGCTCCCTCCTTTCCAGGGGCTTTTTTTTTTCTTTAAACTCTGGTCCTCAATCTAGACCTTAGCTAGGTATTAATAGCCTTAATGACCTTTTGTAATACCTGCAAATCTTCCTTTCTAGAAAAGGAGAATGTTCAGGGTCATCTGAAGACAGCAGCAGCTGCAATAGCTGTTACAACCACAAGAATGGCATGGGGATGACCCTTCGCACTTAGTAAGTGTCTGATAAATGATGGTTAAGTGGAATTAAATTCTTCCAAGAATTAGGGCCCAGCATCTGATCCTAGCCCACACCCTTTGGATGCATATTCTGATGAAATGAAAAATAGGACAAAGTTGAATATGTTTCCGGTGTCTATTTCTCTTGTCCACCTTGTCCAGAGAGTGGAAACATCAGGGTGCTCCCTTCAATCTAGTCCTAGGGTTCTTAATCTTTCTTGTGTTGTAGACCCATTTTTCCATCTGGCAAAGCCTATGAGACCTTTCTCGGAATAATCTTTTTAAATGCATAAAATTACAAAGGAAACCAAAGGTTAATGAAAATATGTAATTTCTCCCATCCAAGTTTATAACCCTCCTGAAATCTAAACATGCACCCCAGATTAAGAACCCCTGACCTAGTGTAAGGTGAGCATAAAGGAGAAGGAGGAGGAAGATGGGGAGAAAGAGAAGGAAGAAGGAAAAGAAGGAGGAGGGGAGGAGGAAAAGAAAAAGACTTATTCTCCCAAAGAGCAGAGATACATCAAAGCTGGCTGACTCCAGAGAAACCTACTGGGAACAGAGAGGAAGGACATCAGTCTATTAGAAAAGAAAAAGCCAATAGTATACAATAGTATAGATATTTACTGCCAATTATCTACACTCAGTATATTTAATGGTGTTGAACTTAATCCAGCTCCCCAAGGAGCAAGCGGGAGCTCCAGATATTTCAGGACCATAGATAGCAATAAACCACTGGTTATTATTTCTGAAGTCTGTGCTCCTTGAGGTCATGGGTTGACTTTTACATCTTCCTGCCCATCTCCTAGAATAGAGCCTGGCACATAGAAGGCAGATAATAGAAGTTTTTTTGAATTAAATGCTAGCCTGTCATATCAAATTCAAGGCCTTCTGCTTTCAGCTTCCTCAATGAGCAATTATATAGGATTTCTTGCTGATTATGTAGCATTGAATCATACCGATCAGCGGCATAGTGAACGCAGTGCTAGTCTCCTAGATTCAGGAAACGCTAAGTGTGAATTCTGCCTCAGATATTGCCTAGTTGTGTGACCCTAAGCAAGACATTTACTCTCCCCCAGTCTCAGTTTCCCCCTCTGTAAAAGACCCTTTGTCACTGAGCTGTTCTAAGAATCAAACAAGATAATATGTAAAGTGCTTTGCAACCCTTGAAGTTCTACATAAAACTAGCTATTGTGACTGTTATGGTTGTTATTACTTCAGTATCAGAGCTATTACCAGGAATGGGGTTGTCTTGGCTGCTTCTGGGAAGGCTGGAAATCACAATGCTAAGCTTTTTCACTGCTAATAACAATTAATCTATGTATTCTCTCTCAAAATGTCTAGGAGGTAGATTATAATACATTCTCTTACGCAAAGTCCCACAGGCAAAAACAGACCCATTTGCAAATGGGTCTGGATTTCTGCAAACTGGCTAGGAAGACCTGTCCAAGTGCAGCAGAAAGAATGATTCCAGGATTAAATAGCAATCAAGTTAAAGCAAATATAAATTAAAAAAAAAATACTTTGGATGCTTTCCAAAGCCATTAGTTAAAAAGCATTTGAGCAGATTAAAGTATCTGCTCCCCCCCAGCCTTGTTTTAACTTGGTAGGACTGGTTTGTTTGTTTTTAAATTCATCTAACCAAAATGGATTTAATGAGTGATTCACTTTTAAATTTGCTGTTTTCAAACAGTATTTTTAAAAAATCCACTGCTTTCTTAGCTCTGAGGCAAGCCTTATTCTACACTTGAGCAGGTCCTATCTGCTGGGTCAGCCCATTTAGAAAAAGGCTTATGTGACAAAGTGCCTTAACAGAGACATCACACAAAACCCTGTGATGGATATGGAGATGTTAAAACATAATTTGTACTCACATGTCCGCATGGACTAATATTGTAACTTAATTATTCTCTGCAATGCCCTGTTCAGAAATGCTTTGAGTGGATTGGCTCTCTGTGGGAATAGCTCTAGGCCAGGGTTGGGGAACTTGCAGCCTCAAGGCCACATATGGCCTTCTAGGTCCTTGGGTTCAGCCTTTTGACTGAGTGCAAGATTTACAGAACAAATTCTTTTATCAAGGGGATTTGTTCTGTGAAGTTTGGATTCAGTCAAAGGACCACACAAAGGACCTAGAGGGCAGATTCCCCACCCCTGCTCTAGGCAAACTTCTGAGATAGGCAAAAATCTCTCTTGGGTGACATTTAACCCCTATTTCTCAATATCTGCCTCTTCCTGTGCTGGATATCCTTTATCCCCTAGAGCCTCACAATAACACTATGCAGGCTTATCCCCAGAGGGTATACAATGGAATAGATTTGTATTTAAGATCATTAAGAATCAGAGCTGGAAGAGTCCTTAAAAGCCAAATTTTTACAGAAAAGGAAATGGAGGCCCAGAAAGGTTAAGTTACTTGTCACTCAGGTAACAAAATCAAGATTTGAACTCAGATCCTGTGACTTCAAGTCTTCTTCTACAGAACCTCCCCCAACAAAACTTTTCTGTCCTGTGTTCCATTTGCTCTAAGCCCAGGGTTCTGTTTTTCCAGGTGACCAATTGATATATGCTAAGATATTAATTGAATTGAATTTTTAATAAGAATTATGAAGTGCCTAGCCCGGTACCCCATATCTAGTAAGTTCATAAAAATATGTATTGAGTTGCTTACTGACTGCCAACTGCCTCACCCTATGCTAAGCTTGGACAACACAAATTTGCAAACAAACAGTCCTTATCTTGGATGAAAATAATGGTCTTGATGCAGGACCTAGTTTCATTTTAACAGTAAAATTGACAAATATAGAATTTCAGACCCCCCTCATAGCATATCCTCCCACCCCTACCCCCAAGGCAGCTTATTATCCTAAATACTTCTGAGACCAGTCCTACAGGACTGTCTAAGCCCATACACTCAAGAGATGAGAAACTTCATTTTAAGAGATGAGTTTCTTCCCACTATCTCTGATTTCAGGTGATGGAAATAGGGTATAAAGCCTAGATTGAAGTGGTATATAAAGGCTAGATTAAAGTACTATATAAAGCTATCTAGCTATTATTATTTTGGTGGTGGTGGTAGTGGTGGTGGTGACTATTTCAGCATCAGAGCTGTGCACAGGAATGGGGTTGTCCAACAGCCCAGTGAGATAGAGACTTTTGTTGATTTTCTTATAGAGCAGGAAACCAAAGCTGAGGGATATTAATCTTCTCCTTAGGTTCACACAGCTAGGAAATGCCTGAAGTAGAATTCAGACTTAGCATCCCTTCTCTGCCGATTTGCAGCTGGTTAATTTTTGCCCAACCACTGGTTTCCTGGACTTGTCGGTCCCCTGACGTGAGACTGTCCCAGCAGGCAGCAGCGAGGATTCCATGAGCTCTATCCTGGCCCTGCTCCACGTTATAGTAACGAACAAGAGGGTCAGCAGCCCTGTCCTTGGGCCCAGCTGCCGAGTTCTTCAACTTAGATTTCTGGCTGGCTCAATGAGGCAGATTTCTTTATCTCTGTAGACAGAGGGACCTGCTCACACAGGAGAATTGGTGGCTCTCCTAGCTTTCTGCTCCTTTGTTTGGGAAAACAGTCTTCTTCCCCAGAGTGTTTTAGGAGTGGATACATTTTGCTGTCATTGTATACATCACTATAGACTGCCATAAAAAGCACATTGGTCATAGCATTTCACAGTAGAACCAGGGAAGAAGAGAAAGTCTGTTTCCATACTTATCATTGATCAGAGCAGTCAGTGGCTAGACAATTTTTTTTTAATGAAGACAACATTTGGACCCCTGACCCACACATAATCTTTTTTTTTTCTTTTTTGTTTTTCTCCTTAAGACTAATCTTGACTTCTTCAGAATAGAGAACTCCAAGGTTGGAAACCTAGTCTGCTGACACGTATCAGAGAATAGAGTACTGGGCCTGGAATCATGAAGATTTGAGTTTAAATCTGACCTCAGACACTAGTTCAGCAACACTGGACAAGTTGCTTAACCTCTGCCTCAGTTTCCTCAACTATAAAATGGGGATAATAGTAGAACTTATCCCCCAGGGTTGTTGTGAGGATAAAAATGAGATAATTTTTGTAAAGTACTAAGCACAATGCCTGGCACATAGTAGGTGTCATAAAATGCTAATGATTATTTTTATATTATATAAATATATTTTACATCATCATCATCGTAATATTATTATTAGTTTTCTATCTACAGCTCCTCTATGAGTTATGATCTTAGAGAGTTATCTGAGGACACAGGAAGTTAAAGGATGTATCCAAGGTCACATAACCACTATGTGTCATATCTACCTGACTTTACACTAGCCCTCTCATCACTAGGCTGTATTAACTTTCATCATAGTAAATAATATTCAGGCAGCTTACCTCAGGGTTCCACTGAAGGCACATGCAACAAATAGTCCGGGGAATCCTGGCATTGAGGCAAATATTTCCATTACAAAATATGGCATCAGCTGGAGAGAGGTTGGGGAAGAAAGGAGGGGATGATTAATTGTGTGACTTAACCAGTTGCCCGAGGAATAGCAGCACCCACATAAATGCAGGAAGGAACGTGTGTCTCATTCTGCTCCAGGAGTCCACCACCTTGCAGGAAGTGGGTGGCAGGATTCATGATCAGTCCTCTGGATCATGACTGGGCATTGCTCACTCTTAAGTCTTTACAGTGTTGCTGTTTTGTATAAAACGTTCTCCTGGCCCTGCTCTCTTCACTCCATGTCACTTCATGTAAGTGCCCAGGTTTCTCTGAAATTGTCCCTTTCATTATTTCTTCTAGAACAATGGTATGCCAGTTCCCAACTGATGGATACTATAAGGATAATGCTCACTTCACAGGTGTAGATAGCAGCTCTTCTGTGAAACCAAGGTAATTTTAGCAAGAGGTCATTTGCAGCTGGAGATGGACAGAGAGAAATCAAAATTTCTCAGTGTCCTAGGCAATTTTCTTTTTTATTGTTGGGTTCCTTTTTTGGGGGGTGGGGGGGCAATCAGAATTAAGTGACTTGGCCAGGATTACACAGCTAGTAAGTGTCTGAGGTCAGATTTGAACAGATCCTCCTGACTCCAGAGCTGATGTTCCATCCACTGCCACCCAGCTGCCCCTCCAGGCAACTTTCTAAGGCTCTCCATTGAATAGCCTTTAAACAATCTAGTATAATGTCCATTCCATAATGAAGATCTTCAGAAGAAGATTATAGTGGAGGAAGCTTAGTAGTAAGTCTCAAAAAATCTGATAATTGTATTTCAACATAATTGGTTTCCAATGTACTCTATGTATTTTATGCATTTAGAGGCAGCTAAGTGGTTCAGTTAATAGAGCAATGGACCTGCAGTCATGAAGACCTGATTTTGAATCCAGCCTCAGACATTTACTAGCAGTGTGACCCCGGAGTAAATCATTTGGCCTCAGACTGCTTCAGTTCCCTCACTTGTAAAATAGTGAAACAGTAGTACCCACCTCCCAGAGTTGTCATGAGGATAAAATGAAATCATATTATAAAGTGCTTTGCAAACTTTAAAACATTATTCTGAGAAAAGGTCCACTGGGTTTTATCAGGGCTGCCAAAGGAGTCCATGACTCAAAATAATACATATAACTTCAACAATTTAAAGAGAGAATTAAAAAAAAAACCCACACAGCTGAATGGCATGTTATTGTAAATGACCAAGCTTAGTCCTAGAGAAGAGGAAGAAGATGATGATTTATACAGTGCCTACTATGTTCTAGGCACTGTGCTAAGCACTTTACAAATATAATCTCATTTGATCCTCCCAACGACTCAGGTAGGTGCTATTTACTATCCCCATTTTATAGGTGAGGAAACTGAGGCAGAGACTAAATGACTTGCCCAGGGTCACACAACTGGTAAGTGTCTGAGGTTAGATTTGAACTCCTGAACGAGAGTCAGGACTTCCTGACTCTAGATGGCAGCACTCTTTTCACACTGTACCACCTAGCTGCCTCTGATAAAGGGAAAAGCACATCCTTCCTTCCTTCCTACTTTGCAGAGGTGGGAGATTATGGTTTAGAACAATATGTATTCTATTAAACTCAATTGTTGTATTGGCTAGTTTTGCTGACCTGCTTTTTCCCTTCTTTCTTTCTTTCTTTCTTTCTTTCTTTCTTTCTTTCTTTCTTTCTTTCTTTCTT
>NW_020949548.1:2765507-2885155 GCF_900497805.2 Vombatus ursinus | reverse complement strand
CTTTCTTTCTTTCTTTCTTTCTTTCTTTCTTTCTTTCTTTCTTTCTTCCTTCCTTCCTTCATTAATTCCTTCCTTTCTTTTTCTTGCTATAAGGGGCAACTTTGCAGCTAGGGGAGGAGGAAAGCACTTACTTGAAATGAAATTGATGTAAAACAAAAGATATGAATAAAATTTTTAAAAGACCCAAGTGGCTGACATTTTTCTTTTCTTTTTTTTTTCTTTTTTGCTTTTTGGTGAGAAAATCGGGGTTAAGTGACTTGCCCAAGGTCCCATAGCTAGTAAGTGTGTCAAGTGTCTGAGGCCAGATTTGAATTCAGGTCCTCCTGATTCCAAAGCCGGAGCTCTATCCACTATGCCACCTAGCTGCCCCTTAACATTTTTCTCAGACATACCTCTCCACATCAGACAGCATAAACAACTGCAGAACTCATAAATCACAGAATTTAAGAGCTAGGTGCCATCTTAGAGATAGTCTAGTCTGATTGTTTCATTTTACATATGAGGAAACTGAGGCCTGTGGAGAGCAAATGCCTTGCTGAAAGTCACAGCATAAGTCAATGGCAGAGTTTCTATTGGAGCCTTCATTTCTAGGCTCTTAGGACAAAGGTCTTTCTGTTATACCATGCTCCCCTTTCCTGATTTTCATGTCTTTTGTGGCTCACCTAGAAATGAGCTACAAACCTACCCCATCTGGTCCCTGCTGGCAACCCACCTTGTTGGCATCCATACCTGATCCGGTGATGAGATTAGGCCAGCAGTCCAGGGGTCACAGTCCTTGAAGTAAGAATACATGATCAGGCCTGAAAAGACTGCGCAGAACATAATTATCCAGAGACCAATTAAGTTAAGATACAGAGCACTGGAAGAGAGAAGATGAGAGGCCTGTCAGTATCCCTTATAATGGAGTCCATTCTCACAGGGCTGGTGTGAGGACCAAAGAAGGTAACGTACATCTTAAAACACTTAGTAACCTGTAGAGCACTATTCACGAGGGGCTTTGAACGAATCACACAGCTGGGAGCGTATCTGGTTCTGGGCGCCATCTTTCAGGAAAGACGTTGATAAGGTCAACTATACCCAGAGGTGAGTCACTAGCAAGGCAAGAAGCTTTAAACCAATGTCATATAAGAAACGGATGGAGGATTTTTATTTTAACTGGAGAAAAGAACATTTAGGAAAGATAATAGCTATGTTAAAATATTTGATAGTTCTCATGCATAAGAGGTATTAGATTTGTTTTGCTTGCCTCTGGGAGACTGAACCAGAACCAATGTCTAGAGATTATAAAGAGATGAAGTTCAGCTAAATATAAGGAAGACCCTTCTAATAATTAAGTAATAACAATATAATTATTAATGTAATGATATAGAATTATAATTATATAAATATAGTTAAAGTTTTAAAAATAACATTAAATAAATAATCAAAACTGTTCCAAAGTGGAATGAGATGCCTTAATGGAATGAAAGGATTCCATCATTGGAGGTCATACAATCTCAGTCAGAAGGGAGTTCAGAGGTCATCTAGTCCAACCTCCATCTGAAATAGGAGCACTTCCTTAATAAGTGGTCATCCATCTGCTACTTATTTATTTATTTATTTATTTATTTTTAGGCAATTGGGGTTAAGTGATTTGCCCAGGGTCACACAGCTAGTAAGTGTCAAGTGTTTGGTCTGAGGTCACATTTGAACTCAGGTCCTCCTGACTTCAGGCCTGGTGCTCGATCCACTGTGCCACCTAGCTGCCCCCATCCATCTGCTACTTAAAGGAAATAGATTTTCCCGTCTAGGTGAGCACTTCATTTATGACCTTTAGAAACAGCCTCATATAGATTAAACATTATTTTTAAAAAAAAACAATCTCTTAGGTATTATGAAGATCCCTTTGTGGAATTTTGCTGGATAAGATAATGCTTCAAAGAAGTCAGCTACTGAAGAATGAGGCTTAGAAATGTTTTTCTGTTTGTTTTAGAATTAAGAAGAGGAAGAAAGGGGTAGAAGGAGTAGTGATAGGAGAAGAAGAGGAAGAGAAGGAGGAAGAAGAAGAGGAGGAGAAGGGGGTAAGATTTTCCTAACCATAATACTAGATAAATCCAAAATGCGAAAAATTCAGATTCACCAAACAAATAACTCAAGATTTTTTTTTGCCAGAAAATTCTTTACTATTCAAATGTTTTCAGCACAGTTATCTTTTAAATAGAAAGTCCAGTTAATGCATCCAAGATGTAATTTGATTAAACAAAAATCCATTTGAAACACAACTTTTCAAGAACACAGCATGTTATATAAAGTGAAGTAGATCTTTAAAGAGATTTTTCTTAGAATGGTGTCAATAACAGTGACAAATCTCAGGGTTTAACAGTGTCAAATCCCAATGTAATTTAGACACCTTTAGTGTGTATGAAATAGTATATAAAGACAACTTGTTAGCTGTGTCTATACTCTTGTAGTCTATATGATGAAATTAATACTACAGCCTTGAAAAAAAAAATCAAGGTGGTCCCCTTATTACCTGTGTGACATTGAGCCAGTCACTTAAACTTTCTGGCCCTGAGTTTCCTTATCTGATGAGGAAATGGGGAAATTTTTGGAGTAGATGTTTATAAAATCCCAAATCTATTATTCTATTACCCTCTGACCTGAAGTTGAATTCCAGCTATGCTACCTGCTACCTTTGTGACTGGGCAAATTTGTTAACCTCTCTGGGCCTCAGTTTCCTCACCTGAAAATAAAAGGATTGAACCAGTTACTGAGATCTCTTCTAGTCTAGATCTAAAATTCTGCAATCCTTTCATCATTGCTTCTGATAAAGAGGTCGTTAATGGATAATCTGCTAAAAATCACTTCAGAAGTATGCTAGTCAAATCAAAAGCTTATCAACTAGAAAAATATCTACTAGATCCTAACAATTTCCCACTACACCTCAAAGACTCTTAATTCCTATTTCGTTGGTCTACCCATTGTCCCCTGACCATGTGTGACATGTCCATTTTTGCCAACATTCTTTGCTGCCTTTCTTGAGGAGGGGGAGAAGGAGGGTCTACCCCCATCCTCAAAATCATCTAAGTCCTGCCCTTTAGAAAGCATATCAAGCTACACCCCCTTTGGTAAACTTTTACATCTGCCCTAGCCCAATTTCCCTTCCCCAAATTCCTGGCACCTGAAAATATCTCTGCTACTTCAGCAATTATTAGATTACAATAAATCATAGCTTCACAGAACACTGACACAAGAAGAAGATCTATTCCAACCCTCTCATTTCCCAGAGGAGGAAACTGAGAAGTGAAGTCATACAACCAGTAATTGGCAGAGCTATCACTCAAACATCAGTCTTGATTTTAATCTCGACTATCATTTAATAAATAGTTTAATTGCCTATTTTTAATTTAATCTTTTAATTTATTATTTATATTTATTTATTATTTATGTATTAAATATGTATATATTTATTAAGTAATTAAATTAATAAGTAATTTAAGTAAATTATATATATTACACACATACACACATGTATATCTATATATATAGATAGATAGATGTGTGTGTGTACACACATATATATTTCTGTGTCTATAGTCTGTGTAATATCCTAGGTGCTAGTAACACACAGACAAGAACAAAATGATCCCTGCTCTTAAGGAGCTCCTAGTTTACTGCTGTTTCCATATGATCCATCTCTTCAATCTCATTGGAAGAAGCTCTTAGATCTCATAGAGAATGTCTTATGCCTGAACACTTAGCTTGTGTAAAGAAGATACTTAATACATGCAGCTCAGGCAGATAGTAAGTGTTCAATAAATACATTATGATGATGATAATCGTAACAATAATGAAGACCAACTTACACCTTGGCATGCTTTTCTGTTTTGCAAGAGATGCATCTCTGTATCGTGGATTGATTAACACCATAGATGCCTAGCCATGTACAGGTTCCTCCGATAGCAATCGTCCAGAACGTATGCCTTCTCAATGGATCCATATCAAAGCTATGAGAGAGACATTCATAGATCAGGTCATGTTCCATGATTCCAAGATGATATTGTAAGCAATAAGAAAAAGTAACCCAAAACAGAATAAAATCATATTAGACGTACCTGAATATTTCAAGTCGTGAGCCGTTTTTTGATTGGTCTAATACATTCTGAAATCCGCCAGCATATGCTGTTCCTTGTATAAGAACCATCAAGAACCCTCCCACCATGACAACCATTTGGAATGCATCTGTCCACACAACTGCTTTTAATCCTCCCTGTAACATATAGAATCCATGATGAGTTCTTCAAATCAAAGTTGACAAAAGTCTTTGGTTTATTCCCCTAGTCCCCTGCTCAAAAGTTCAAGAAGGTTTTATCTTATCAAGTACAGGATCATAAACGCAGAACTGGAAGAGCCTTAAGAGGCAATCTCATCCAATTTCTTCATTTTACAGATGAGGGAAGTGAAGGCCAGAGAGGTTAAGTGTCTCAATGACAAAACAGCATTTGAAACCAGACCTTTGACTCCAAATCCAGTGCCCTTTCCGCCATATCATATTCCCTTATACTTGAATCCTTATATTATCTTTCCACAGTCTTCTTGTCATTGTCTCCTGTACTTTGCCAGTTAAGATGCATAACGCAGATAAGACTCAAATCAGTCCCACTGAGACTCCTAGAACGTTAGAGTTGAAAGGGAATTTACTTTCCCATGTACAAAATGAGGGACTTAGACTAAATGGCTTTGGAGTCCCAAGAGGGGTGAACTTCCCTTCAAAATATGACTGTCTATATAATGGTAAAATATCTGACCCATTCAACTAGGTCTGATAAAGACTCAATCATCCAGATGTTTTGCCTATACTGCCCCGGAAAGCCAATGTAACCAGTTTTGAAACAACAACCCCCACGAACAACAAGTTCGCACTAGTAATCACGTAGCTATTAACTCTATGACTTTCTTAGATTGTTATCACATAGAAATGATGAACATTTGTCCTCCATCGTGGTTGATAACAAAAGCAAGGGGTTAAATTGCAGTGAGAGATATTTACATTAACTTAAATGTTTATTGAGTTGAATTGAATCAAATTGGATTTGACTACATAGAGAGATACGACTTTAAAATTACCATTGACCTAGTAGAAGGATATAATCAAATGTTTCAAATTGGAACTCTGAAATTCAAATAAATTCAACAGATATTCCACTAAGTACCTACTATGCATAAGTACCTTGCAAAAAAGGACCAGAGGAATCAGTAGGAAATTGACATCTTGGATGGATGACTGATTGGTTTGGGGTAGTGGTAAAAGATATACTGAATGAAAAAGGGAGGATTAGGAGGTAGGCAAGAGACAGATCAAGAACAAATGGGTAGAAAGACAGATTGAGGCTCCATGTTAGGAAAACTTTCTAACTGAATTTCTGAAAAGTAGAATGAACTTCTTCAAGACTTGGTGCTTCCCCCTTCTGGAGATCTTCAAGCAAAGACTGGGCTGATCTCTTGTTTGCGATATTGTAGGTGGTACAGTGAACCAAGACCTGGACCTAGAATCTAGAGAACCTGAGAACCACCAGTCTCACATACTTTCTCTCTGTATGACCCTGAACAAATCACTTAACCTCTATTTGCCCCAGTTTCATCAACTATAAAATGAGGATGATAATAGTACCTATTTCCCAGAGTAGACAGCTAGGCAGTACAGTGGAATCAGGAAGACTCATCTTCATGAGTTCAAATCTGGCTGTGTGACCCTGGGCAAGTCACTTAACTCTGTTTGCCTCAGTTTTGTCATCTGTAAAATGATCTGGAGAAGGAAACGGCAAACTACTCCAGTATGGAGTCCCAAACAGGGTCACATAGAATCAGATACAAATGAAATGACTGAACAACAACAATCACCTTCCAGGGTTGTTATGAGACTCAACTGAGATATTTGTAAAGCACTTAGCACAGTTCCTGGCACATAGCAGGCACTTAAAAAATGTTTGTTAGCTCCCTCTCATCTCATTTGATAATCACAGCAACCTTGTAGAAAAGGTGCTATTATCACCTCCACTTCTGTAAATGAATATTCTGTGACAGCAAAAAGTTAAGTGACTTGCCTAGGGTCATAGAGCTAGCAAGTATCTGAGGCCCAATTTGATCTCAGGTCTTCTTGACTCCATGTTCAGCCCACTATGCACTATATCATCTAGTCGCCTTAAGGAGGCAGCCCCTGAGTTGAGCCTTGAAGGAAAATAAAGGATTTTATTCAGGAACTAGGAGAATGATAAGAGCAAATTCCAGCAGAGGGCCATATTGAAAAGCTGCAGAATCTGTCTGCCTTGCAGAGTATATACGAAGTGTGGCTTCAGCCATGCCTACTTTCTATAACTGGAAGAGGAGTGATTCAGGGCATAAAGAAGCAAAAGGCCTGGAAAACAGGTGCCATGTTATGGTACACAGTGAAGAAACAGGCTTTATGGGGGCACAGGGTTTGTGCTGGTGAATCGGAGGACATGATGTGATTAGTTAAGTTGGCAAAGATGATGGCCAACCTTGAACTTCAGATTGAAGAATTTGAATTTCATCATATTTACAGTGAGAAATCATTGGAAGGGTTCTTGTTTTTGAGCCAAAGAAAGACATAATGACATAGATTACTTAGAAATTTTATCTAGCTTTGGTGTTTAATGGATTGAGCTGAGTGAGGGTGAAAGCAATGGAGCCTCGTTGGAAAGCTATTTAAGTAGGCCTAGCATGAGGCTATGAAGATCTGAGCAAGAGTGATGACAGTGGGGATGAAAGGAAGAGAAATGTGTCTGAAAGACATTTCTAAGCAATTTTCAATGCTGAAAAGATGAAAGGGAAACCTGGGATAATTTGCTGCATTTAAAATGAATATTATACGCTATATGTAGTAACGATATCATATATTGGGTACCTGTTGCGTGATAATTCATAGAAAGATTCATCATCTAGAGACAGTCACCTGTGTCCCCACATTCCAAACTACTTACTCATTTTCCTTACCCATGTCCATTGGCTTTTCTAGGAAAATAATGTCACAGTTAATTGTTAACATTTATTTAAACATATTGTCAATACCCCCAGAGTCTGAGTCTAAAGAATTGAGTGAGGGCAGATCAGAATGTGGAAAGTAGTTCCAGATTTACTGATAAGCAGCCAACAGCAGCATTCAAGTCCTGGAATTGATGATCTTTAGAATTAACCAAATACCACACTTGCTCACGCATACAATCATCCCCTCTCTCTCTTAACAAAGAGCCAGTTGAGAGAGGCCATTTTTCTTAGGCAATATAAGTGTTGCCTATGGGTGAATATGGCTAATGATTGAAAAAAAAATCCCTTTTCTCCCCAAAATCCCTTTTTCTCCCCTCCCCCCAGAAAAAGCAGGTATCACCAGAATGACATGTAGCCATAGCCTAGGAAAACTTTTCCATTGGTAAATCTAAGTATTTGTCATGATATTCTAGCATCAACTCAAGTTTAGACCTTGCTTACTTTAGAGATGGTCAATAAAAGTACATTTGAAGAAAAAAATTCTTAATCTGGAAAATAGGAACAGTCAAGCCAGCTTTTTTGTTTTCCGCATAACTTTGAAATACGGTCATTTACTCCCTAGAATTAGAGTTCTGTCGGTTGTGATTTGGCAGTATTCCATGTTAGGCTGGCGAAGCTTTCTCTGAGCAGAATATACGTACCAGACTACAGTAGAACGTGCAGACAATTCCTGTGGCAAACACAGATCCCCAGAGATCAAAGCCAGTCACTGTGAAAGGTAAGAAAAGTTATAAGAGGTTTCTCTAAGGAAGGCAAACAGAGAACTTTCCAGGGAAACTGAGGCAGAAGAGGGTTCACCTGATTTGAAGGGGTAAGTCTAGTTATAGACTTCCTTTGGAAACTAGCATCCATCAGGTATGGAACATTTATCTTATTATTACTTACCACAATCCAGTCCTGAAATCCCATAAGACTTAGAAGAGATTTTCTCAGATTTCACACCTTTCTGTCTTTGGTCTAAACATACACCCTTAACTAGCAGAGTTACACCACAATTTTGTTGTTCAATCATTTTAATTGTGTCTGACTCTTCATGACCCCATTTGGGGTTTTCTTGGCAGAGATATTAGAGTGGTTTGCTGTTTTCTTCTCCAGCTCATTTTACAGATGAGGAAACTGAGGCAAAGAGAGTTAAGTGACTTGCCCAGGGTCACACAGCTGATAAATGTCTTAGGCCAGATTTGAATTCAGGAAAATGAGTCTTCCTGACTTCTAGGCCTGGCACTCTATCTACTCTGCTACTCAACTACCCATATACCATAATTTTAAAATCATTCAAATCTTTGGTAAGAAATACTGCCATTTTGAATGAATTTTAACAATTGAATAAAATAATGAGGTTAATCAACAACCCTTGATTTTTAACCCCAACTTCAAAGGCCCATGATTTCACTGGTATGGACACCACCTTCACTAATACCCATAACAATCTCTCTATCATTGATGGCCTACAGGAGTTTCTGGAGGCAAAAAATTCAGCACCTGGTGGCTAGCCCTCTGATGATGAGCCCACTACACGAAGCTAACCTGAACTTTGGACATTAGACATGTAAGCCATTGCCAGGCCTGGACACAAAGCCTTTCTAACTTGGTATGATCTCTTCCTTTTAAATAGTTATTGATTGAATAACTATTTCTACATAGATGGGTCCACATATCCATCGGCATACTGGAGAATCACTATGCTTTCGGAAAATAATAAATCTGAACAGAATAAAATAAATATTTTTGATCTTTCATTCATTAAAATTATAAATATATGCATATATATACGTGTGTGTGTGTGTGTGTGTGTGTGTGTGTGTATTTCTTTCTTCTAGGTCATCCTAACTCTAAAGCTGTGGGTTTGTTATTCAGTTTTTCAGTCATGTTCAACTCCACATGACCCCATAGAGTTTGCCCATGGGGTTTTCTTGGTAAAGATACTGGAATGGATTGCCATTTCCTTCTCCAATGTGTCCCCATTTTACAGATGAGGAATTGAGGCAAATAGGGATTAAGTGACTTACCCAGGGTCACACAGCTATTAAGTATCTGAGGCTTCATTTTAACTCAGAACTTCCTGACTCCTGGCCTGGTGCTCTATCTAGTGCACCACCTAACTGACCCTAAAAGTATGTGTACATAATTCCAAAACTTTAGGTCAATTTTTATTTTACCTTGCTACAATCCAGTCCTAAAATCCCATAAGCCTTAAGAACTAAGAGATATGAAAATAATAATAATTATGGACACATTATTTGGAATCACATAGACAAAACAATTAGCAATGCACCTAAATTAATTGTTCAAAGTGGTAGCCTGGGCCTCGACTCAAAAGCCTTCATCGATGGCAGCACTTAGCCTTAAGAATAGCCTATCAGTGCTAAATGCATTTTGCACAAATCAGAAAGAGGGCTCAGCTGAGACGTTATTTTCCTAACCACTCACCTTGGTTGAGCGCCAAAGCAGGAGCATAAATCACCACTCCGGTATAGAGGATCTGAAGGAGAAGGAGGTGAGGAAGAGTTGCTTGGCAAAGAGGCTGTTGACTGGCTGCCTAGCTGCCTATAAGCATAGAGTGTGGCCACTTCAGAAGTCTACTGAGTCTCGCTCCTTTAGGGTGGTAGCACCCTTGCCATAGGCTTGGTTGTTCAAAGCCAGTGGGTTTAAAAGGACATAACACAATACATGCGATGACTATAGACAATGTGTCTTTCCTGCCCCCACTCGCCACCTCACAGGGAGGAGTTGGAAAACATCAGGAAATAAGGAAACCACAATAAGGAAGGGAGAAGTAATTAACCCATGGGAGAACTCAATGAAATTGGGAATGTCTTGGTCCTCCTACCCTGCTGGCTGTTCCATGAGTAGGACACTCCATTTCTCAGTCTTAAAACAGTCCCTCTGGCTGCTTCGGGGCACCCCCTCCCCCTGCCCCCATGCCTGGAATGCTCTTCTTCCTCCCTCCCTGACTACAGCCAGGAGGTCATTGTCACTGGACCAAAGAGTAGATATCAGGGAATAAGGTATAAGACAACTGGAAAGGTAGGAAGGGGCCAGGTTATTGAGGGCTTTAAATACCAAGGAAGACACTAGAGTTTATTGATGGGGGTGCGACATGATTGGACCTGAAAATCATACTAGTGGCTGAATGGAGGGTGGACATTTCAAAATCTAGATAACAGGCATTCTTTATGCACCATATGAATCATTAGATTTATCTCTTCTAAGTGACCACAAATTTCACTGAGGATGCCTCACAATGTTCTAGGTGGTTGGGTTTGGTTTTTTTTTTTTTTTTACGGGAAATTATTAGACTAAAGTCTTAGAAGACAGGTTACTTATTTGTAGCTCCTGTAATGAATTTACAACCCATAAATGAAAAGGGATAAAATGAGTAGGTCTATGAACTATAGACTTGCTTCAGAGCAGTGAGGCAGAGCCAGGACAAAGCATCCGTGTAACCTTGAAAACCTTGAAAAAACCTTGTCCTCCTCCCACTCCCAATGAAAAGCTGAACTCAACTTTGCTCTTTCAAGAGTAGGTTTATTATTGTTGTTGTTCATTAACAACTCTGAGCATATGTTTTGAACATACATGACTCCATGCACCATTCATTTATTTGTTTGTTTCTTACCATATTTGCTATTTCACTAATGCAGGGAGCTCCTTGGTGAAGCAACTCCTACCAATGTCAATTGACTTGAACTACAATTTAGATTTTTAGAGCATTGTCTGGGGGGAATTAAGGCCTGAGTCCAAGGACAGCTCACCATCCACTAGGACACACTACCTGTCTAGGTCTCCATGTGTCATAGAGAGTGGGATGTTTTGGAATTGAAAACATGGGATAAAAAGAAGTCATATTCAAAATGTTCTATGTTATGCCCTTAGCATCTGCCCACCTTTCCTATTTTAGCTGTGGATCTATAGTTATGGATCTCTGTAAATTCTACCCATGTACCAAGAAGCTGGCCTTATTTGCCAACCTAACTGGAATAATGGAATCTCATCACTCATCAGGGGCTGGGGAAAATATATATTCCCATAAACATTCCCTCTTCACCTCCCCCCAGCACCCAAACCCAAAATTTGAAATGATTCTTACCGTCTGCACTATGTAGATAAGTGTGGCAGCATACTGGACCACCTTGTTAAATCTTAAATGTAAGTACTAAAGGAAACAAAAAGAAAATATATAAAAAAATCAACAATGCTTTAGCCAGAACTAACCTAGGAGCCAGTGTAACAGATGGTATAACAGATCAACCACTGCACTGAGATTTAAGGAGACCCAGGTTCAAATCCTACCTTGAGATATTTATCAGTTCTATTACCCTGGCCATGACACAGCTCCTTATTGCTAGCATTCCATCTATATAGTTATAACCTTTATATGCCTCAGTTTCTTACACGTAAAATGAGTGAATTGGGTTCTCGTTAACCATTAAGGTCCCTTCCAACTTTACATCTATGATCTCATGAGCCCAAGAATCACAGACTGTGAAAGTAAGAAATGACCTCAGAAGTCTTCTCATTCAACCCCTACATGGACAGGAACAACTTTAATAAGCCAGCTAACCTCAGTTTGAACACCTCCAGCAATACTTAACTCACTACCATTCCAGGCAGTCCATTTCATTTCTTTCTTTTTTTTTTTTTAAACTCTGTTAACAAGTTTTTCTTGATACTGAGCTAAAATTTGCTTCCATGCAGCATCTCTCCATGTGGTGTTTTCCTTCTGTGTGTTTATTTCATGCTATAAAATCCATTCCTTCCTTCCCATTTCCACTGAGACCAATCTTAATCAGAGCTATCAGCTAGACTTAGGAGACCTTCCTTGTTGGCCCTCCCTTCCCGGAACTTCCCCACCATTACATCCATCCAACACACTTAATGACAAATTAATCTTCCTAAAACCCAGGTCTGACTAGATCACTAGCATACTCAGAAACTTCCAATGGCCTTTCATTGAGCTGCAAAATGAATTCTAAGCTCTGGCATTGTTGATCTGTCCCCAGCCTACTCTTCTGCCTTGACTTCCACTACTCCAAAATGGAATTACTTGCTATATTCTCCTTCCTTCTTGAGCTTGTGTCTTCCCTACACCTTTGAAGTTATTCCTCTTGTTTGGAATACCTTTTCTCCCACCACCTTTTCCATGTAGACTTCCCTCATCTCCCCTGAAAGGTCCTGATCTTTCCTTTCTCTAGATTTCTATGTTAATTTCTCTGTCCATCATAGTCACTAGGTCATGTTGCTTTGTTTCAATTCTTTGTTTTTATCCCCTCCACCAGATTGTAAGCTTTGTGAAGGTATACACACACACACACACACACACACACACACACACCTCTTAAGTATGTTAAGAGAAACACTGGGGAAGGAGGGTTGATTTGAAACAGTAGCACAAAAAAAAAAACAAAAACTGGATTTGGAGTCGAAGGAACAGGGATCAGATTCCAGAGCTAATGTGTGACCTTGAGCAAGACTATGGCTCAGTTGCTTCACCTGTAAAATGAGGTATTTGGAGGATAAAACCCAGCTTCCAGAGGACTATAATGTCTTTCAGACCAGGGTGAGTTATGGTAGGATGGCAGGTGGGGAGAAGATCATTGGTTGAATGGTCTTGGGAACAGGTGCTTTACACCTAGTAGGCACTTAATACATTTTTGTCAATTGTTTTGAACTGAACTGAATCCTTTCACCTAGGAATCCTATGAAAGGATCTGAAAGACCTTTGCATCCCAGCCCTTAAGTCAACTGGCCTTTCTTCCATTCCAACAGAGGTTACAGACTCGGCGGGGCTCAGGGACCTTAGGAATCATTAATCCAATCTTTTCACATGGAGAAAACGAACCTAGAGAAACTATCTCTGCCAAATAACTCCAAATTCTTACCACCATCCACCTTGAATTATCTTCCCAACTTGTTTTCTTTTAAGGCCATTGAGGACTCTAGGCTCTCCTCTGAAATCCTTACTTCTCAGATTCACAATGATTATATTCTTGTAAAATGGTGTGCTTCATAAGACATGGAGCCAATCCCAAAGAAAAGAGAGGGGAACTGGTTCTGGAGTTCACTTTGTCAGGGATGAGCAGTAGTCCCTTCTTGCAGGAGGTAGCATTTCAACTAAGTGTGGGAAAGACAGGAATTCAACAGAAGAAGTGAGGGAGGGCTGGTTTTCCAGGCATCAGACTAATGTCAGAAAAGGCAAAGAGAGTCTGGGTGTCAGAGAGTTGTCTAGTTTGTCTAGAAAGCAAGTAACATGAAAGCAATATGAACTAAAGCTAGAAAGGCAATATGGTGATAAACTATAGAAAGCCTTGAAAGTCAGATGAAGAAGCTAGAACTTTACTAAGTAGGCAATGGAGACTCAATGAATATTTTTGACCAAAAGTCTGACACGAGCAGTTCCATACATAGGAAAGATTATTTTGGCAGCAAATGAATTGGAGAAAGGAGAGAGAGGAATAAGAAAAATCTGTTATGAGGCTTTTCTATACACCAGATGGGTATTAACGAGGGACCTGAGCTAGGGTGGTAGAAATGGGGATAGCATATAGAAGACATCAGGGTGCTGTAGAAGAAGAATAAAAAGTCTTGGTAATGTTTCAGGTATGATGGGGAAGGGAGAGGAAAGAAGCAAAGCTAACCCAAAGGTAACCAACAGCCAACAGCAAAGACTAAGTAAATGGTGATATCACTCAGAAACAGTAAATCAAAAGAAAGAACATATTCGAGGGGAAAGACAATATTTAAGGGTATATTGACTTTTTCTTCTTTTTTAATTCCATGTGTATCATAGTGACTTCATATTATCCTCAATCAATTTAGAGCTGGCAAGGACCCCAAAGGCCATCCATCTAATGCAACTTCCTCCTTGTTTTACAGATGAGGAAACTGAGGCCTAGGGAGGATAAATGACTTGCCCAAAGCCACACAGGTAGTTATCAGAGGCAGGTTTTGAACCCTGGTTCTCTGATTCCCAGGTCTATGTTCTTTTCATTTTACTGCAATGCCTATTCAATCTAATTTAACAAATATTTATTAAGCCCCTTAACATGAATAAGGTGCAGACTTAGGTACAAAAATGCTATTGTTTCTACACTTCATGGAGTTCATATTCTGTATGTGTGAGGGAAGCAGGGGTGAGGGGGAGTTGGGGGGTGGGGAACACAACATACAAATAAAATAAGAAAAGACAAAGTAATTTTAAGAGGGGAAGAGCATTAATGACTGGGCATGTGTGTGGCAAAGAGATTGGGAAAAATTGTCTGTGCTCCTGCACACCTGTGCTCAGCTTTGGAGGTACATTGGAGATTCAACCAGATAATGAGAGGAGAAGACATTCCACACCTGGGGGAAGGTCTGAGCAAAGTTTGGAAGGCATTCTTGGCATGTAATTTCATTTGATCTTCACAGTAGATATAGTAGGGGTATCTGTCAAAACATTAATCTATATGCACAATTAACAGTTTAGTTAAATTCAAGTGAATGTAGTCCATTCTGTTAAAAATAGTCAAGTATTTTTGACTGAATTGAGTGATCTGACTCGCTAGTTCATTCATAGAATTAGCACCCTGGATTCAGAGCTAGAAAGGACCCTTGACGGCCATCTAGTACGACCCCTTTATTTTCACCCATAAGGAAACTGAGGCCCAGAGAAGTTAAAAGGGACTCGTCCAAGGTTATGCAAGGATTCAATGGCAGAATCTGGATTTGAACCTTGGTCTTTGGCTCCAAATCCAGCACTCTACCCTACCATTCTTCCTTTTCTAAGGGTATGGACATCTGGTTACACCTCTCACCTTTGCCACCTTATCAAATGAAAAATTTGCATTGTAATGAGTATTCAAAGTGGAAGGAAGAGTGTTATTATCACAATTGATCAGTGAGGATGCTTCAAAATTCAATTCCTGAGTCACATTATATAGTTGTTATTTCTATTGTGAACTCCTGGAAAATCCATGGGAGAATATCCCATTTTTGCTTCTAAGTAACATAGGGAATTTTCCTATAAACACTTATTTTGCCTTAAAATATAACATTTCAAATATATGTGTGTATGTGTAAATGTGTGTGTGTGTGTGTGTGTGTGTGCATATATATTTGTTGGGAGAAAAAGAAACATTGAAGGCCAAATAATAAATCTGTGTTTGAAAAGAAATTCTGTATTTACAAAGAGAAACTCAGTAACAGAACTCTCCCAATGGCTCATGGATAGGCTCACTCTCATTGGGAATCCCCAAGCACAGGCTAGACAAGTACTTGTTAGGTACATTACAGAGTGAATTCTATTTCAGGTATAGGTTGGCCTCAATGGCTTCTAAGGTTCCTTCCATTACCATGATTCCATGTGAAATGCTCAGATCTTCATCAAAACATAATCAAAACAATCCTGGGCTGGGTGAGCAAGAAGACTAGATTATCCTATAGGTTTAGTCCCTAACTACTTATGTGACCTTGGGCAAGTGACTTAGCTGTATCTCAGTTTCACTACATGTAAAATGGAGATGAAGATCATTCTTATCCTGCCTATCTCTTTGGGACCAAATGGTATCTTCTAAAAACTGAGCAGTCTTGACAAAAATATATCATCGCCTCCTGTAGCTGTTGTGAGTTTGGAAAATTCAGAGTTTGGTGCAAATTTAAACCAGTACCAAGGATGTTCTGGAGCCAGCTCAAACTGGCTTAGGAGAACTGATCGTTAAATTCACATTTACACCTTGAAAGTTGGCAAATGCTGCAAATTAGGACTTAATTTATTGTTTTGTTGATTATCTAGATTTAAGAAAATGATGGGGAAAATGTTAAAAATGCAGATTAAATGTTCCAAAGAACCAATTGGCTAAACATTTGCCAGTATACCCTGGGCCAGCACCCATTCCCACCCACCAAATCTAGACTATTGACCCACAGGGACCAAACAAGAGGAAAGATGTGACAATGCCTTAAGAAGTTTATAGCACTAAGTTTAAGCACTGTGCATATTCTTAGTACGAAGACTGTGCACGTTACTCATCCATCCACTCATTCAGTAAATATTTATTAAGCATCTCACTATATGCAGGCACGATTTGTGGGAATGGAGACCCACGTGGAGAACTTGGCTGGCTGACATATTAGCAATTAATCTAGACATTCCAAACAATGATGACTTCCCTTACCTCATAAGCGCTGGTGATCCCAGACCTGTAAAAAACTGGCAGAAAGAGCTCGGACGTAAAGATGATGGTAAATGTATACGCAAAGAAGAAAACCAGGAAGGATGACCCAAACCGATAAACCTCGGCAGGACTCCCCAGGACAGTGACTGCTGACATAAAGCTAGCAGTCAAGGACAAAGCCACCGGACCACAGCTCATTTGCCTGCCCCCCAATAAAAACTCCCCAGAAGTCACTTTCTTCCTTTCTTTTATGGCAAAAAACACTCCGATTCCTGAAGAAACGATAAAAAGAGCTGCAAATACAACATAATCCCAAGCTTCAAAGTTCTTAGTCTGGGGACCCGCCCGCCCTCCTGACATGGTGCTGGGCAAATGCTCTCTCTGAGTCCAGTCCTTACAAAGAATATGGGATCAGGGATGATGCCCACAAATGGCTAGTCTTTTGTCCAGGAGAAGGAACACTCAGACCTTAACAGTCACCAGGGTCTAGAAGCACTGAATGGAGCTCGTGCAGATACTCTTTGGATCAGGAAGCATTTCAGCAATGGAACCCAAAGCAGATTTCAATCATTGTCACTCACAGTCCAGGACAAGAACTTGAAATCCGACCTGAGCCTGGGGCTTTCAGTGCAGTCACTGAAGTACATTCTTCTATGAACAAGAATTCAGATATTCAGAAATTAATAACCAACAGGGGTGGAATTAAGCTGTACAGATAACACACTCTGTTATCTCCCAGGTTTTTACTGGAGGTTAAACATTACTTGGGAATATGGAAATGAGACAGTGTTAAGCAGTTCAGCATTCTAAATGTGTGTGGTAACAGCTGTAGATAAGAAAAGACATCATTTTGATGAATCTTTTCTTATAGGAAGAAACATCTGAAGCAGAGTCCTGAAAACAGCAAAGGACTCAGGATATTGAATGGAACATTTGTCCCAAGAGCCTAGAAAAATTTTTAAAAATATAGATCAGAGGAAGAGAAAAAGGTCTGAAAGATGATGTCATCCAGGAGTTCTTAACCAGGTAACTTATGAACTTCATTTTGTTTTTCTTTTTAATTTTTGACAACTACGTCAACATAATTGCTTTCCTTTCCATTCCTATGCATTTTAAGTACTTAAAAACATTATTCTGAGAAGGGGTCCAAAGGCTTAGCCAGATAAATTTGTTGTGTCAGGGATTCCTTCAGCTAAGAACCTCTGAGGAAACGGTTCCTGATAAGGTCATTTATCTGCCAAAGGTAATATAGAGCCAAGATTTAAACTCAGCTCATCTAACTCTAAATCCAGTATTCACTTGTCACACAGCCTTCCAAATGAGAGTCATTGTTTGATTACACCAGAGCTAGGACTGCTCATTCTGTCTTTCAACTGCTTAGATATTTCTCTATCACCCCTTACTTATATATCTCATACCTCAGCTCTTTAGTCTATAAAGAGACAAGGATTCTCCAATTATCAGTTTCTTATGCTGATTTAGAACTGGAACTCATAGAAAGTTAGAGCTGGACAAACTTCCCTAGGAAATATTAATAGTCCGTGTCAATACCTGTTTTTATCTATTTCTTTTTTTTTTCAGCATCAACACTGATTAAACATCTCAAGTTAAAGTTGACCCAATAAAATGCCATATCTTCTCAATTTGATCCTTTGTTCTAATTTGATGTATATTTTAATTTTTGCTCCCCCAACTTAATGGCTGGATCATACTCAGACAACTAATTCAGTAATGACCCACATCAGGATGAATTCCTATTTCATCAATACAATCAATTTTACTTATTTATGTGATTTGGGTAGAGTGAGGGGCTCAGCCTCTTGTGAAAAGAACACTATTATTTATTCATTTTTAAATTTCCAAATTTTCTTTTTCCCTCCACCTCCTCCCCTACCCATTAAGAAGGCAAGCAATGCAATGCCAATTAGACATGTGGAGTCATGCAAAACACATTTCCATACTTATCATGTTGCAAAAATAAAAAAAAGCAAGAATAATAAAGTGAAAAAAGTGTGTTTCAATCTGCAGTCAGGGTTTATTGGTTCTCTCTTTGGAAGTGAATAGCAATTTTCATTATGGGTCCTTTGGAATTGTCTTAGATAATTGTCTTGATCAGTCACCAAGTCTTTTACAGTTAATTATCATTACAACATTGCTGTTACTATGTACAATATTCTTCTGGTTCTGCTCACTTCACTTTGTATCAGTTCATTTAAGTCTTTCCAGGTTTTTCTGAAACCATCTCCTTCATTCTTCTTCTCCTCTTGATGAAAATATTTGTGATATACACTCATAAGTTTTCTGAATAGTCCATAAGGTTCTAGCCTCTCTCATTTCTTATTTTAGAACTGTATTTTAACATAGTTTTTCACTGTCCTTTGTTATGTCTACTTTTGCATTTAAGTCACCAAGTATTAATATTGGTTTACTTTAGAGGGTCTTAGCTTGTCCTTTATAAACTTGCTTTGCCCCCTCATTCTGTGCAATTGATGTAAGAACATTGCCTGTAGTTATGTCCATTTCTCTTTGCATGCAATTATCATACAAATTGCAAAGCTATATGACCAGGGAGCCCATGACATGTTTTTTTTTTTTGTTTTGTTTTGTCTTATTTTTTTGTTTGTTTTTACTGCATTTAGATGCACAAAAAAATCCATTCCTTTATTTGCCTTTCCAAGGAGAACCTGTAAGCCATCTTTCCATTTAGCTACATAATTTTTTTATCTTCTAGTTTGTTTAATAAAAAGATATTGATGTGATTCAAATGGACTAAGACCTCACATTTAGGGTATCAAAAATTAAACAAATATTTATGGGTAGTTGTTTACCATCCTCTGTTACCTTTCCTGAAATTCTGTAACTACCATGATAGAAACAAATGGCAACCATATGTGACTAAGAGCCCATTTGTATTTTCCTTTAGGTCATAGGCAGCCATGGGCAAAGACTTCATCCATCAAGGGAGCAATCTATTGGTGATGAGCCTTATATATTTAACTGGACTGGTCCTGCTGAGACTATATTCAAAGCTTTTCAGCATGGTTAACCTTACTAGCATTTTGCTCCATTGGTATGGCTTTTGAAAACCCAGGGTGCTTAATACATGAGTGAATAACAACAAATCACATTCAAATAGATCTTTAGAATTATAAAGGACTGCCTATGCCCCCCCCCCCTTTTTTTTAGGCAATTGGGCTTAAGTGACTTGCCCAGGGTCACACGGCTAGTAAGTGTCAGTGTTTGGTCTGAGGCCGGATTTGAACTCAGGTCCTCCTGACTTCAGGGCCGGTACTCTATTCATTGTGCCACCTAGCTGCCCCGTGCCTATGCCTTTTCTTATTTGATTCTTCCAACATCCCCTTGAAGTATATAATGAAAATATTTCCATTTTACAGAGGAGGAAAATGAAATTAAGTGACAGAATCTCAGAGTTAGAAAAGATCTCAGAAGCCATCTTGGTCAACCCATACCTGATCAAGAATCCCCTCAACAACATTCCCAAGACCTCTAGTGAGGGGAAGACATAGGATCATAGATCAAGGGTCAGAAGGGACCTCCACAGACTTCTAGTCTACCCTCCTCATTTTAAAGATGAGGAAACTGAGGCCTGAAGAGATTTAGTGACTTGCCCCAAGCCACATGTGGTAAATATCTGAAGTGGGAAAAGAAACTAGGTCCTCTGCCTCTGGAACCAGGGATTTTCCCACTGGACCACACTGTCTTCTATGGCAATCCATTGCACTTTGGCATAGTTCCAAGTGTTAGGAAGTTTTTCCTTATACCAAGACCAAATAGGTCTCTTTATAACAGATCTGCTCTGTGGGACTGAGCAGAACAGGTATAATCCCTCTTCCATATGACAAGTCCTCAAGTACTAGAAGACAGCTATCATGGCCATGCTGAGTCTTCTTTTCTCTGGGCAATCCAGTCTTAATGAGGTATGAATCCCAAGAACCTTCGCCATTATGATAATTCTTCTCTGAATGTTTTCTATCTTCTATCTTAGCCTTGACTCACATACTCATATTCTTTTCAGTTAGCCTGGGAAAGGAGTGTCTAGCCTGGTGAGGGATGATTTATTTTCTAAATACTCAGGCTGAGTTTTGGTCTCTGTCTATTCTACATTCCAAAAAGCAATTGGACCAAATTATTTGACTTTTAAATGCTTGCTTTGGTAATCTAATAATACAGACATCTTTTTACCTAGCACCTTCATGAATAAATAACACCTGCCATGCTTCCCTGAGCCCTCAAGGTCTGGACTGGCCACATTTTTCTCTGTGTCACTTCCAAGTGTTCAAAAAGGTAGAATGATAGGCAGTTGAGGCTGGAGGGGGTCTGTGAATGAAGAACACGGATTGTCAAAGCTGGAAGAGACTCAAAGAATGTCAAACACAAATCGAGACATGAAGTACGTTGCCAAAGTCAATACCAACCAAGCCGGGGTATACGGGGTGTTCAGGGAGGACTAGCACTTCTGGTGGGAGGGCTGGCTAGGCCCTTTTCAGGGCTGCTCATCCACCTTTAGCGTCCACCTCCACCCAACTCTCACCTGTGGCTGTAAGAAGCTATACCATGCTCAGCAGCCACATACTGATAAAACCTTCCCAGCAGATGGGCTAAACTAGGTTGAGGGTAACTGGCGAGCCTTAGACCCATCAGTGAGTTACTGGAATGTCCTACCCCAAGCATGTGAAGACTTCCCCCAGCAGAATGAGCAGATGAGAACAATTTGTTCCAAAAACTGTGAAGTTGGCTGAAGCAGGCGTCATGGAACGCTTAGAGCTTGATCAGGTATCAAAGACACCATCTTGGGTCATTGCCAATCATCTTGACTTTTGTCCTGCCACTGGACTTCGATAACTCTGAAAGAGAGAGTGAGGCTGATGAGTTTACTACTCCGCCTCACTTAAATCCAATCAAGCAGAAGTCATCACTCTTGATATCATTGATCCTTTTCAAAAACAAAGGACAAACAATAACCAACCTAGTGCCACAACCAGAACCAGGTTCTGAGCCAAGGGCTCCAGAATCCTAGTCTTACCTCTCTTTATTTTTTTTTAATTCTGAACTTTAATAAAATGAATATTTCCATATACAAGGGAGAGCAGAAAGAGAGGATTGTACAGAAAACTGAAGACCTTTATTATGTCTAGATTGCTTTTGTCTGAAATATATAATAAATTCAATGTGTGACTAAGTGATCTTACTAGTCTAAGGTTCCTTCTAGTCATCCTTCTATTCATTTCTATATAATTTTTAAAAAATGCTTCGATAAGTCTGCTTCTCTCTCCCCCTTCTTTTTTCCTTTTTGACCACTTTATTGCTTCCCTGTCATCCTACCCTTCATCCCCTTCCCCCTTTCCTTTACACTCTATGACAACAAATGTCATGGTATTAAAGGTTCAGGTATAAAAGCAACAACTAATAGTTTTGCTCTCATCAGATGAAGTAATCTGGAATTCAGAAAAATATTCATTGCTTTCTTAATGACCTTTAGTTACTATTTCTTAAATAAGATAAAGAAATAAGCTTTCACTTTATGATCCAAGCTACTGAAGAAAAAAGGATTCATTTACTTTTTTTTTTGGGTTCTGTGTCAACTGCTATTGCAAGGCATGCCAACTCCACTCATCAAAAAATTCTAGTGGCTTCCCATTGCCTCTAGGATAAAAAAAATAAAATAAGCTCTCGCTTTGACAGATGATGGCTTTTGCAACCTGGCTCCAACCTACCTTTCCAAGCTTATTATGCATCGTTCCCTTCAAATGCTCCATGTTTCTGGCCAACTAGCCTTTTGTCCCTTTGCACAGGTTGTCCCTTAAATTTGGAATGTCCTTCCTCCTTTCCTCTTTTTCTTGAAATCTTTCCTTTCTTTCAAAGCTCAGCTCCATCACCAAGTCCTCCATGCTGCATTTCTAACATATGGCACAGTGGGTAGAGTGGACTTTGAGTCAGGAAGACATGAGTTCAATCCTGCCTCTGGCATTTACCTTAGTGACCTTGGACAAGTTACTTATCCTTTCTCAGCCTCAATTTCCTCGTCTATAAAATGGGGTAATAACATGTGAAAAATAGTGCTTTGTTATTATTTTTTCCTGATTCCTCAGTTGTTGATACATTTTCCCCTCAAAGTCCCAATAATCTTGTATTTATTCCATATGCATTTTGTATCTACTTATACGTGGACATGTTGTCTACCCCAGAAAATATCACTGCCTTGAGGACAGGAGTTGTTTCATTGATGTCTTTTTGTCTCTGGCATCCAGCACAGTTCCTTGTATGTGTTGTTCACTCATTCAGTTATATCCGACTCTTCATGACCCCATGGACCATATTGTCCATGGGCTTTTCTTGGCAAAGATCCTGGAGTGATTTGCCATTTCCTTCTCCAGTGGATTAAGGCAAACAGAGGTCAAATGACTTGCCCAGGGTCACACAGCTAGTAAATGTCTGAGGCCTGATTTGCCCTCAGGTCTTCCTGACTCCAAGCCCAGCGTTCTATCCACTGAACCACCTAGCTGCCTCCTTGTGTATAGTAGGTGCTTAGTGAGTGTGGATTAATTGTTCATGCATCTGGAAAAAGCCAAAGACATTTCTAAATATCAAAAATAATAAATAGAATTGAAATAGTGTCTTAGGGTTTGCAAACCCTCTATGTACAATGACTTATTTGAGCCTTGCAATAGTAGAGTTAGATACAGCAGGTACCATTATTATCATTTTACATTTGAGGTAACTGAGATTTGGAGGGGTTTAGTGATCTGCTCACAGCCACACAACTAGCTCGTGTTGAAGGCAGGATATCTGATACCTGCAAAGACAATTTCAATTATTAGTAAACATACCAATATCTGCCAGGTGCTCCTGCACACACCCACTGAGATTTCTCTCCCTGGTTAAGACAGTTGATTTGATGGGGATTAATGAAAAACTAGGCAGTTTCATATTTTTCTTCTGGGTAATGGCTAATATCTATCCTAAATTTAGACAGTTTTTCATCAAGGTCCTTGAGTGTTGTGCTCACTTCCTGTCTACATTGGCCCTCTTGGATTTGACATCTTTTCCGTTTAATATTAACACTACCTAAGCTTTAACTTTCAACTCACAGGGCATGTACAAGTCATGTGAACATTGGCAAATTTGCATGTAATTATCTCAGCATGGGCTTGGGGTTGAGAAGAGAGGTTTATAGAAGAAGAGTTGATGAAATCTTCCTAAAAGCCTTTGGCTACTCACTTTAATTAGCCTCTTTCTACAAAATATCAACTATATAATGCCTTTCAGGCCTAGAATTGGGTCAGTCTTCCTGTTGTAATGGGTGGTAACAAGATATATTTAGAACTTAAAGAGACCTACCAGGTCATGTAATCCAACCACCTATTTTACAGATGAGGATACTGAGGCTTACAAATTAAGTGGCAGAGCAGACTTCATCGGATTTAGAACTTAGAAATTAGATTTAGAATTTAAAATTAGAATTTGGAAATTAGATTTAGAGATGAAAGGAACCTTCAAGATCATTGGGTCCAGCCCCCTCACTTTACAGATGAGGATACTGAGACACAGAGAGTTTAAGTGATTTGCCCAAGGCCATACAACTAGAAAGTGTCTAGAGTAGGATTTGAACACAGTTCTTCTGACTCCTAGGCCAGCACCCTTTCCACTATTCCCCAATGTCTCCCTCTAGCAATAACTTACAAGTGTATAGAGTTTTCTCTTCATTACTTTATACTCACAACAACAATAGAGGTATATAATGTAAAATGTTACCCCCATTTTTCAGATTTGAGGTTTTGAAAGGACAAGAGATCCACCCAAAGCCACATAGCTGGTAAGTGGCTAAACCAGAACCTGAACTAGGATTGGAACAGGAAGTGATTTTAGAAACCCTGGAACGGTTTCTCTTCCCCCAAACAATATCTCCTCTGTCCATCTTGAAAAAAAAGTGTACATTCTAACCAGGAGACAGAATTCAAGGCAGAACACATTGTCCTAAGAATTGAGATAATGTGGCTTAGAGAGAGATAAATAACAGCTCACTGACTTCACACCTTCCCATCATCCCAGAGTCTTTCATAATCACCCTAGGGAGAGCAGGCTGCCTTTTATGCAGGATGGTTGGGTTTGCCAATGCAATAGCAGAGCATGTCTTTCATTTTCAATTCAAGAAATTAACTCTGCTTTCTTAGCAGCAGGTTTCTATTCTGTCCAGAAGCAGGTTAAATTGACCTGAAATGATGCAGAGGAATTGTGAGGAAGTCAGGAAGAGGCCAGGGAAAAAGGTCTTAGAGAAACTAAGACCATAGGGTCACAGAAATTTGTAGTTGGAAAAGACCTCAGCATACCTCCATGAATCTTTTTCTGTTCTCCTCCAACTGCTACTCTATTACTTCTTTAAATATTTTTTATTTAATGAGTTTAAATTTATTTGTATTTATTCTTTATATACTTTCAAATGTACTTGTCTCCTTTTGGAACACAAACCCTTTGAGATTTAAGATTGTTTCAGTCTTTGTCTTTGCATTCCCAGTTGCAAACACAAAATAGCTGGTACACAGTAAGTGCTTAATAAATGCTTGCTGATTGATTGAATAATTTTATAAATACAAAACTGAAAGGAGGGAGCTTGAATGACTTGCCAATTGGGGGATGGGGGCAGGGGAGTAGTGATTTGAATTCAGGTCCTCTGACTCCAAAGCCAGGACCATGGTGAAATGTTGGGTGGTTTATTTGAAGACATTCCATCATTTACTAAGTCTTAGAGATCTCTAGGTCTTTTTAAAAAACGATATATGAGAACTGACGAGTCATCCATCATCATAAGATCTATTAGATCTTAGTGGTTCCCCATTTCTCCAGCGGCTACAGAGCTAGCCATGGAAAGAAGAAGAACTAGGCTCAATTTCTGCTCCTGATGCATACTGGAGGTGTGTCACTGGTCAAGTAATTCAACCCCTCAGTATTCTAGGACAGAGGTGTCAAACAAACGGCACCCCTGGGTAGCCCAAACTAGATTAAAATGTAATTAGGAAATATTTAACAAAATAAATACAAATATAATAAAACGAAGATAACATTTTAAGATCCATTCAATCTTCAGCCCATGTATAGTTTAGTGGCCCCATTTCTATTTGAGTTTGATACCACTAGTCTAGATTACTCTCTAAGGCTATAAGTCACACAGAAGGTGCCAACCTGTATTGGTAAAGAGAATTCCCTCATTTGGGAGTTCTCTTTACCAATGGAATTACTCTTTATCCTCTATAGGAATTGCTAGATAAATTATTATTAACTCCTTAGCCAGAGATGTGCAACTTGATGGCATATTTTCCAGACTTTTTTCACATTGCTCTTCTTCATACACTTTATTTTCTAACCAAACCTGCCTACTTTCTATAGACTGAACTCAACTTTCTGCCTCTTGCCTTTACATCAGCTGAGCTTCCCACATGCTATCCCCATGACATGAACTCTAGTCATCCTCACTTCCGCTGCTTAGAATCCCTAACCGCCTTCATGGTTCATCTCAGGTGCTACCTTTTTTAGAAAGCTCTCACTCTCTTCAAATTGTCTTGTGATTATAAGGCAGAATTGTAGAAGTGAAAAAATGCTGGACTTGGGTCATGGGACCTAAGTTCAAATCCCAGATGTGTTGCTACCTGTGTGACTTTGGACAAGTCATTAAACCACCCTGGGTTTTAGTTTCCTTTCTGTGAAATGAGAGGATTGAACAGATAAACTCCATGGTCTATACTTGAAGTATAGCATACTTCAAGGCTACTACTGGATATAGCAAAGAGCCTGGAATCAGGAAGAGCTGAGTTCAAATTTAGCCTTAGATACTTATTACCTGTGTGACCCTGGCCAAGTCACTTAACCTCCATTTGCCTTAATCTACTTAAGAAGGGAATGGCAAACCACTCCAGTATCTTTTTTTTTTCCTTTTCTTTTCTTTTCTTTTTTTTTTTGGAGGCAATTGGGGTTAAATGACTTACCTAGGGTCACACAGCTAGTAAGTGTCTGAGGCCAGATTTGTATTCAGGTCCTCCTGACTCCAGGGGCAGTGTTCTATCCATTGTACCACCTAGCTGCCCCCACTCCAGTATCTTTACCAAGAAAATCCCATGGACAGTATGGTCCATGGGGCCATGAAGAGTTAGACTTAAGTAAACAACAACAAACTGTGTGGCCTGGGGCAAATCACTTAATTTCTGTTGCCCGAAGTTTTCTCATCTGTAAAATGGGGATATAATAATATCACCAACCTCCTAGGGTTGTTTTGAGAATCAAATAAGAAAATAATTGTAAAGGACTTAGTACAATGCCTGGCACATAGATCCTGACCAATCCCGTGTGCTAGCTATCCTCCCCTCAAATTTTGTGTCATCTGTAAATCTGACAACTATGCTATGGATGTCATTATCTGAGACATTAATAACAAAAAAATGAGAAATGACATAGAAATGTTAGTTATTATTATTATTATTGTCATTACATCTCTAATCCTATACAGATGGATTTGGAAATGACCTAATAGTCAGGCACAAAGATTATTAATTTCAAGGTCATTTTGGAAAAAAGGTCTCCAATACAATTTATCTTTCCCTATACCAGAATGTAAATTTCTTAAGATATTTATTAATGACTCAGATAATGGCATCTATGACATATTTATCAAATTTGCAGATGACACAAAGTTGGGGTGGGGGGTGGTTAACACACTAGATGACAGTCCAGCCCTAAAATTATATTGACAAAGAAAACTGGGATGAATCTAGAAAGATGAAAAGTAACAGAATAAATTCAAAGTCTTAGGTGTGGGTTAAAAACATTCATCTTCACAAATATAAAATGGGGTATTCATGGTTAGACAGATGTTTATCTGAAAAAAAAATCAGGAAATTTTAGTGGGTTGCAAGCTCAACCATCACAATAGTCAATAGTGGTAACCAAAACCACATACACACACACACACACACACACACACACACACACACACACACACACACAAACAGTGAAATCTATTGAATTAGGGGAGGCATAGCACCCAAAAAAAAAATTTTTTTTTTTTAGGCAGTTGGGGTTAAGTGACTTGCCCAGCGTCACACAGCTAGTAGTGAGTATCAAGTGTTTGGTCTGAGGCTGGATTTGAACTCAGGTCCTCCTGACTTCAGGGCTGGTGTTCTATCCCCTGCGTCACCTAGCTGTCCCCAAAAAAGAAAACATTTTAATCTGCTCTGGTCAGACCACAGGTCAGAATCATAAAATTTCAGTTTCAAAAGTGACCTAAGTATACATCTTCTCCAACCCCTGTCTGATATAGGTGAAAAGTAGACCCAAAACTGAAAGGGATCCCAGAGATCATCTAGGCACAGTTCCTTATTTGACAAATGGGGAAAGTGAAGCCTAGAGATGTTAAATGAAGTTATTCATTTGGCCCAGGGTCATATAGTAATAAGTATCATCTAGTATATTCTTAAAGGATTCCATTGTGGAGAAAGTTGCTAGTACTGTCCTATAGCCATTGTACAAGTCCAGTTATTAGAAAGACATTTGTTTTTGGTTTTTCTGAAATTGAGCCTAAATTTGTATTTTTGCAGTTACTGATAACTGCCCTCTAAGGTCAAAGAGAATAAGTCTTACTGCCCTTTCACATGACAGCCCTTCAGTATCTGAAGAAAAAAGTCCTATACCCTATGAATCTTCTCTTCTCCAGGCTAAGCCTATCCAGTACCTTCAATTGATTATCACATAACCATCCTGGATGCCATCTTCTGGATCCTAATATCCTTTTAAAACCATAGAACCTAAAATTGAACACAACACTCCAGATGGTTTCTTACTGAAGCAGAGTACAGAGAGACTATCTACTTATTATTCCTGTAAGCTATGCCTCTCTTAATCACACCCAAGATTATATTACTTTTTTTTTTCCTGCGGAGCTTGTAATCTGCTAAAGTCCCTAGACCTTTTTCTGACAGACTTCTGTGTAAAACCATACTCCCCTATGCTATAATTGTGAAGTCATTTTCTTTTGATGCAAGAGTAAGATTCTTCAATTTGAAACTATGCCAAAAGGGCTATAAAACTGTGCATACCTTTAGATTCAGCAATACCACTACTAGGTCTGTAGTCTGTAGAGATCATAAAAAAGGGGAAAGGACCCACATCTACAAAATATTTATAGCAGCTCTTTTTTGTGGTGGCAAAGAACTGGAAATTGAGGGGATGCCCATCAATTGGGGAATGGCCAAACAAATTGTGGTATATGAATGTAATGGAATATTATTGTTCCACAAGAAATTATGAGCAGGTAGACTTCAGAAAAACCTGGAAAGACTTGCATGAACTGATGCTGAGTGAAGTGAGCAGAACAATAAGAACGTTGTACACAGTAACAGCAACATTGCGAAATGACTGACTTTGTGAGACTTAGCTCTTCTGATTGATGCAATGATCTAAGACAATTTCAAAAGACTGATGATGGAACATGTTATTAACATCCAGAGGAAGAACTATGGGATCTGAATGCAGATTGAAACATTTTTTTTCTTTTTTTTTTTTGGTTGTTTTGTGTTTTCTTTCTCATGGTTTTTCCCTTTTGTTCTGATTCTTCTTTTATAACATAACTAACGTGGAAATAAGTTTAATATGATCATACATATATAATCTATATCAGAATGCATGCTGTCTTGGGGAGGGGACATGGAGGGAGGGGATGGAAATTCAGAACTCAAAATCTTATAAAAGCAAATGTTGAAAACTAAAAATAAATAAATTTTTTTTTAAAAAGTAAGATTCTATAAGTATCCTTATTAAATCTCATCTTTTTTAGGTTTGGACCAATATTGACTCCAAATTTCAAGTATCATATTCAATTCAGGGAGTCCCCACTTAGGAATGACTGCCATACACGGGGCTACCAAACAAGGGCTATCAGAGTAATGAAAGGCCTCTGGTTCATCTAAGTTCATAGTACTTAGATGGTACTAATTGAAGACACTGGAGATGTATCACCCCTAAGGAGGGGGAAAATGATAGCTGTGTTCAAGTCTTTGAAAGGATGTTGTTTAATTGTTTTTCAGTCATGTTGACTCTTCGTGACCCCATTTGGGTTTTCTTAGCAAAGATACTGGAGTGGTTTGCCATTTCTTTCTCCAGCTCATTTTACAGATGAGGAAACTGAGGCAAACAGGGTTAAGTGACTTGCCCAGGATCACACAACTAGTAAGTGTCTGCATCAAAGATGCCAAGGTCTTCCACTGTATCCTGGGTTATTATCAGTCATCCTGACTTTTATCCTCCCACTAAACTTCAATGATGAGAACTTTGCCCAATTCTGACTCACTTAAATACAATTCACATGCAAGTCAAGACATCACCCTGTGGTGTCATTAATCCTCTTCAAAAATGAAGAATAAGCAACCATGAAGGGATATTGTCTGGAAGAGGGATTAAACTTGGTCTTTTCTGCCCCAGAAAATAGAAATTGGAATAACAGGCAGACTTCAGACTCGCTATCAGGACAAACCTTCTAACATCCGCATAATGATTCTTTTTAAGAGAGAGTGGGTTCATTCTCACTGAATGGCTTTCAAAAGAGGCTAGTATGTTGTAATTATTTGGAGGGCATGGGAGGGACTAGATTAGCGCAGAAATCCTCTGCAACTCTGCATGAGACAGAGAGACAGACAGACAGAGACACACAGTGTGTGTGTGTCTGTGTGTGTGTGAGAGAGAGAGAGAGAGAGAGAGAGAGACAGAGACAGAGACAGAGACAGAGACAGAGAAAGAGAGAGAGAGAAAATCATAGGATCACACACTTCAAGCTACAAGGTACCTTAGAGTTCATCTAGTCCAGGGTGCTTAACCTTCTTTGTGTCATGGACCCCTTCAATAGTCTGGTGAAGCTTATGGACCTCTTCTCAGAATAATGTATTTAAGTGCAAAAAAAAAAATGTGTAAGATTACAAAGGAAACCAATTATATTGGCATGTTGTTATTAAATTACAAAAAAAAGCTCATAAGCCCCAAGCTAACAACCTCTGGTGTCAGTACCAACTCCTTCATTTTATAGATAATGAACCAGAGGCTCTGAGGAGTAAAGCAAATTTCCCAAGATCAGGGCGATAGTTGCAGGACTAGAATTTGAACCTCATTCCTGTGACTCCGAACCCAATTCTCTTTCTACTGAACTAACTCTAGATTGGGGAAGGAGGAGGAGGAGAGAGAGGAGGGGGAATCCCTGCACTGAGATATCACTGGGAAGCATAGAGGGAACAAATGGACATTAGATGAGATGAAATGTCAAGACTTTGAGGAGACCAGTTTCAGAATCCTTCTGGGAAGGACTTCAACCATGGAGCCCCTTGCTGTTTAACCTTTAAAAAAGAAACAATACTGAAGCAAGCAGAAGTGGTCTGTGTCCAGACAAGCGGAGCATTTCATGGCAAGGATTCAAGTCAAGAGGGCAGTTGAGCAAAGGGGTCAGGGTCCTTTACTAAGCATCTCCCAGAATTGCTCACAGTGGCCTCACATTCTGGGTAAAGTCAAGGGCAAAAAAAGACCAAATCCACAATTGTGGATCAAGACAGGTGACGTGGAAGGAACACTGGGTTGACCTCAACAGCCCTGGCTTCTAGTCTTGTCCGGACCACTAACCATGTGGATCATATTATCATAGATTTAGAACTGGAAGGGACCTTAGAAGCCATTTTGTCCAGCTCCTCCATTTTACAGATGAGGAAACTGAGGCTGATAGAACTCAAGTGACTCGCTCTACCAGGTCACGTAACTAGGAATTGGCAAAGATGGATTTTGAAGCTAGGTCTTTCAGACTCCTTCCCACTGACCCAGATGGGAAGCCAATCACTTATCCTTTCTAAACCTCAGTTTCCCTATTTGTAAAATGGATCAAAAATGCTTATACTACATACCTCACAAGGCCAATATAAGGAACAAATGGAATTGTTGTTGTTGTGTTGTTTCAGTCATGTCCAACTCTTCATGACCCCATTTGGGGTTTTCTTAGCAAAGGTACTGGAGTGCTTTATCATTTCCTTCTCCAGCTCATTTTAGAGATGGAGGAAACTGAGGCAAACAGGGTGAAGTGACTTGCCCAAAGCCAAATAGCTAGTAATTGTCTGAGGCCAGATTTGAACTCAGGAAGATGAGTCTTCTTGATTCCAAGCCCAACACTCCATCCACTGTACCACCCAGTTGCCCTACAAATGGGATAGTGTTCATAAATGCTTTGCAACTGAAACATATTATATAAGTATCAGTTGTTTTATTATCATCACAGATATGCATGACTTCTTGCTCTGACCATCTTCAGAGCACATGGTTGATCTGCAAAATGAGTGTAGAAAGTGTTTTGACACAAAATCATGTCAAACTCATTCATTTTCTCAGCTCGTAGGGAAATTTGCCAAGAGTAAAAGTGCAGTCAAAGTCAGTTTATCCAGCACTCTATCATCCTAATTCTGATTAGTCAACATATTCCCCCATCTATGGTGCAATGTCCAAGACAATGACCACGAAGAAAGAGATCCCCCAAAACCTCCTGACTAACTGAAGAAAGATTCAGTTGCATTCCATCTAGTTTGAGTCTCAAATGCATCTTCCCATATTCTAATTCTTTAATATTAGCTAACCATAGATTTAGAGCTGGAAGAGGCTTTAGACATCATCTTGTTCAACTGTCTCATTTTACAGATAATAAAACTGAGGTCTAGAAAGATGAAGGGATTTTCCTACTGCTTGTAATTGGCAGAGGTGGTATTTTAACCCAGGTCCTGTTACTCTGAATCCAATGTTCCTTCTACCATGACATTGTTTTTCTCTCTCCATCTCTCCCTGCACATAGACTCTGTATTGATGCATGACTATGGTCCAGGACATATGGAAAATTTTGCACTGAAGGCCCTTCAGAGACAGAAGCTTAGATGGGTTTATCTAGACTAAATGTTGTGAATTAGTGTGTGGTGCTTGTTACCCTGTGAGTTTGGGGACCAATGGTCCCAATTTTCTATGGCTATTTGTTTAGTACTCACTGCTTTCTAGCTCCTGTGTTAGAGTCTGAAGGAAAAACGATGAGGTCGCAATCCTGCCCTCAAAGAGCTTCTAATCTAGTAGGAGAGATTAAACGTGGATAAAAATAAACATTATTGGGAAGCACATGGGAAGCACATAAAAGAGGCACAAGATTTTTTGAAGATAATGAAAAAAAAAACAGTGAGAGAGGTGATAGTGCTGTTCTGTCTATGTGTGGCTTAGTGGAGAGAGACCTGGCTCTAAACCCAAACCCAGGAGGACCTGAGTTCAAGCCCTCTGACTGACACATATTGACTTTGTGAGCCTAGGAAAATGACTTAGCCTCTCAGTTCTCTAGGCAACTCTCTAGGACTGGAAATTGCAGACAAAGTGCTATCTGCATTAGCAGAGAGTGTTCCCTCCTCCAGAGTTCTCTATCCTAATGAAATGATGGGTCCAGCCTCTGATGTCGTGTTTACCGGAGCTTATGTAGGGAGTGGGGGTGGGGGTGGGGGTGGGGGGACGAGACAAATGAAGTTGTCAAGTCTTTGACCATCCTTGCTTTTTGCTCTCTTCTGAATTGATTGTAAATCTAATCTCAAAGTTACGTGAGTCCACCCACCCCAACACATGGAACTGATTCACTACCTGTTGTCATACTTTCTTAGGTTGCTTTTCCTGAGAGGTTTGAATCTGAGTGGATATACCCCTGCATGCATATGCCAAAACGCTGGCCAAGTAGAATGCTATCAGAATGGCCCTGGAGGCTGGACACCACGCACTGCCAGCCCTATTATCTCTGGAGCTGGTCTTTGTCATTTCCATATACCAACAATAGATATGAGCCACATACTTTCCTAATCAGAGCCAATGTGACTTCAACCTGTCTATGAAGAGCTGTTGTTTAATGTCTAGAAAATATGGCACTTAAAATTTAAAGGAAAACATGTAGGGATGAAAGTCTGAAAATCATCCTTCTGCCCATTATGCCCTAAAATTCTAAAGCCTCTGTTATTTGCAGGGCAGGCAGGCCTCAAATATCAAAAAATATAACACAGAGAAGCAAAATTCCATGGATTCCATTGATACCTCTGTGTATATAATCATTACTGTGTTATTATATGGCAGTGAGTCAAGGAAAACCATGGTGTCTAAAGATTTAAAATAAGGATTGCACAGAGGCGATGGAGAAGCTTAGGATGATATGAGTAGGATGAAACACTTAATAAACAGAAGTTTAGGGAAGCACCATAGTGAAGGATGTCAGGGAAATGTGTGATGGAAAAAAATGGGCTGGTAAGAAGACGAGAATGACAGATGAGCAGAAGATAACCTGGGCATCCCACTGGTATCATCTCAATTTCAGACCGAAATAAGAATGGCTCCTAGTTTGTCGGGTGGACCCCCTATGGCTCATTCATGCAGGCAGGTGGAGTCGAGTCACCCAAGATGGATTGAGATTGCTACAGAATCATGGGAGGTACTGTCTACACTGATGAAATGAGTCCTTGTTATTGGTTTGTACGGACAAAGTATACAAAAGAGTTTTAAAACATGGGATGACAGATACATGTAAAGTTCCTTCTGGAAGGGACTAGTCCAACTCTTACTTTACATAAGACTTAGAGCGGTTAAGTGAGTTGTCCAAGGTCACACAGGTAGTGTGACACACAGGTAGCATATCTTCTTTAGCAGCAGCTGGGTCTCACTTTGTACTTACTCCCCCATCTCTTGCCTTCCTGTCCTCAAAGTCAAGAAAATGCATTAGGCACAATGTAAAAACTGTACCCATTGGGGATGACTATCCATGAGGCACTTTGAGCCCAAACATATGCAATTTGACTTATCATAAAATCAATATCAGAGCATCTTGAAAATGGGATTTTATGATAATAAAGTATGTGCACTTAGAAGTTATGCCAGAAAGTCTCCTTTGAAGTGGTACCTTCAGAGACAGCTTTCTTTGCCTAGTCCCACCTTTAACATCATGTATCTGACACCTACAACTGTGAAGAGCCTTCTACAACATTCTGGACAAGTGGTCATAGACCTTCTGCCAGAAGAAGTCTAGTAAAGGAGTACCTGCTACCTTCTGAAATAGTCCATTCCACTGTCAGATAGCTCAGTTTCACCTTGACGGATTGGAGCAGTGCAGGTATATATGTGAAACTATGAAAAAAGTTTAGGATTTCATTCCAGTAGAAATTCCATGTCATGGGAAGTCCTTCCCCTAATGACAGATCCCACCCCTCCCATCCCTCACCCCCACCAAACCCTTGCCATCTTCTTGTCTTTCACCCTGGCTCTGTACTCTAAACACTGGACAATGCAGTAGGGGGACGGCGATTTCAGCTCTGGAGCCATTTTTTCCTGAGTAATGAGTGCATCACACAGCCCACTCCATCTAGCCCACTCCATACTTTCTAATTAGGAAGCCATAATCAAAACCATACTGCAATTTCTACCAGAAGGGGTTGTAAATCTACTCTCCTAAGTCTCCACTCAGCATCCCTATAGACTTTCAAACCAAAGCATCCTTCTGTGGCCACTACTTCCCTCTTTGTATTGGTTCCACCGCAATCAATCAACCAATCAACATTTATTAAGTACCTACTCTGTCCCAGGCACTGTGCTAAGCAACGGGGATACAAAAAGTGGCAAAAGACAGTCCTATCCCCATAAGACTATAAAATCCTTGAGGGGAGGAACTATACTGACTATGTCAGCTTTTGTATTTGTATGTCCAGGGCTTAGCACGATGCTAGGCACATAGTAAGTGCTCAGTAAATCTTTCATTCATTCCTCTATGACTTAATAGAGAAGTCCTCAAGAGATGCCCAAAGCACATAAAAGTTAAGTGACTTTCCTAGGGACACACAGATAGTTAATGCCAGAGGCAGGGATTGGAATCCTGGTCTTCCTGATTCCAAGACCAGCAGTCTATCCACCAAGTCAAGCTATCTCTATGTAGGCATTAAAGAGGGAGGGCAAATAATTATTCCATCAACAAGCATTTATTGTTGTTGTTCTACCTTCTTTTTTGATGACTAATGACATAAATGATGTCTTGACTTGGCGTGAATTGGATTTAAGTGAGGCAGAGCTGTGCAAAGTCATCAACCTCACTCTCTCTTCCAGATTCACAGACCAGAGGCAGAACAAGTCAGTACCATGGCAATGCCCAGGATGCAGTCAATGACCTTGGAATCTTTGATGTCTTACCAAGCTCTAAGTGCTCCATGGCACCTGCGTTAGCCACCTCCACGGCCATTGGAACAAAATTGTTCTCATCCACCCATTTCATTGGGAGAAGTCTACATACTCGGCGTAGACATCCCCCTGCTTCACCAGTGGGTCTGAGGCCTGCCAGTTACCCTCAATTATTACTCTATGACTCCATTATTACCTCTATGACTTTAGGTAAGTAATTCTTATCTGGACCTCAGTTTCCTGCTCTGCAAAATGTAGGAATTGGCTAGATCACTTCTGAGGTCTCCTGAAGCTTCAAATTTATTAACCTATGACCTATTTGATGAGAATTAGGAAAACAATAGTTAGCTAACATCTCATTTTCTGCAAGAAGACTTTTCCTGGTAAGATCAGCTCCAATTTATTCTTTCTATATCTTATTCGTACGCAGTTGTTTACAGATTGTCTCCCCCATTAGACTAGAAGCTTCTTGAGGGCAGGGATTGTTTTTTGCCTTTCTTTGTATTCCCACTGCATAGTTTAGTGCCTGGCACATAGTTGTTGTTGTTCAGTTGTTTCAGTCATTTCTCACACTCTGTGAACCCATTCGGGGTTTTCTTAGCAAAAATACTAGAGTGGTTTGCCATTTTCTTCTCCAGTTGATTTTACAGATGAGGAAACTGAGGCAAACAGGGTTAAGTGACTTGTCCAGGGTCACACAGCTAGTCTTCCTAACTCCACACCCTACACTCTATTCACTGCACCACCTTATACAAATGGTAGGTGGTTAATAAATACTCGGTGATTTCACTTGATGATAATCTACATTTCTATAGTGCTTCAAAGTTTACAAATTACTTTCCTCATAAAACCATGATTTTTCCAATTTTACAAATAAGGAAGCTGAGGCATAGAGCGGCAAAGTAACTTAGCTAGATTTGGAACTTAACAAGCATTAGAAGGACTTCCGGACTAAAAATTTCCACCACAAGCAATTAATTCCATAAAAGAGGTATTGTCATCTCCTGATGCTACCTTTTAAAATGTGAGACAGGTAATGGCTTGAGTTATTCCTTAAAAAAATCTCAGCACTTTGCCCCATTGTTCCACTAGGAGGGTTTCTTAGTGTGTTAGAATCCAAAGAGTACTAGGAAATCATTTTTATAAATGAAGATGCTCGTACTGAAAGGAGTGAATGGTGTTGTCTAGAATCCTTGGTTAGATTAGCCTGATTGAATGAGATTTGGATAAAACCAAGAACCGGAAGAAGGGACTGGTTTTCTGATGTTCTCCTCCCACCCCTCCAGCATAGGGTCCTGGTCAGTCTGAAGGCACATTAGACCAGAGGGATAGAAGATGCAAAGACACACTTCACAATCTTGCCTTAGGCCAAAGCTGGTATCAAGATCCTTGTTTCTGATTATGAAAGGTCCCAGAATACTCTGGCCCTCCCTGACTCTGGCCAGGCTCTGCAAGTGTGAGAAAAGGCCAAGGGACAGGCATTATAAGTTGAAAAAACATGTATGCTGTGCTAACACAGATGAAAGATGTGTTCATAACACACAAAATACTGCTTTTAAGCTTGGGTTTCTATCTGATTAAGCATACTTCCTGCCACACTTGAGGCCATCCATCATTAACAATATAGATACTATCCAGTGGAACTCCACCTTACAAGGAAGTTAAAATGAAAGAGGGATTAAAAATATTATTAAAGGAAGAAGGCTAATTTTAATTCGATTTCTGTGGTTTTTTTTAACTTTCAGGGTATTATCATTACTAATGGTAGCTAATATTTATAAAGTGCTTCAAGGTTTGCAAAAACACTTTAGATACCCTAATTATCTCACTTGATACACCCACCTGTGAGCTAAATCCAATTATTATTCCCATTTTGCAGATGAAGAAACTGAGTCTCAGAGAAGTTAAAAGGCTTGCCCATGGTTACAAAGTTGGCAAGAGTGCAAAAGGTTTTCCATGAAATCTCTATTCCATCTGAGAAGAATGATTAGCAATTTGGGGAAATAGGATTTGATTTATGTTTCTATTGTCCTGACTAATGACTGACTTGCTTGCTTTCTTTAGAGGTATCAGAAAATCTAGAAAGAGCCTAAGCAGGGTACCAGTAAAAAGTGAAAGATATGGGAAATTCATAATTACCTATGAAAGCCAGGCAGAACCTATTTTTTAAATAAACAATTGGTTTTGGAAGGATATCCAAGAGAAAGACAATTTACCAGAAGTTAATAATTCATATCTAATATTGACCTGAACCTACATTTGTCTTTATAACTCATAAAAAAAAAAGCCATAAAATACTCATTAAATACCAACTATGTCCCAAGTAAGGCAACTAGGTGACTTAGTGAATAGAGTGGTGGGCCTGGAGTCAGGATAATTCATCTTCAAATCTGACCTCAGACACTCACTAGTTGTGTGACCCTGGGCAAGGCACTTGACCCTGTTTGCCTCAGTTTCCTCATCTGTAAAATGAGCTGGAGAAGGAAACGGCAAACCACTCCAGTATCTTTGCCAAGAAAATCCCCAAAGGAGTTGTGAAGAATCTGACACAACTGAAACTAGATACTTCAGATAGGATTATAGGATCACAGATCTGGAGTTGCTATCAAGACAAAAATGAGAAAAATCCCTGCTCTCAAGGTGCTTACATTCATCTAAATATGTAACTTAGTATAAATATGTGTATATTATAAGAAATACATTATTAATATATGTAAATTATTAAATAGTTTAATATCCTCAATTATATGCAGGCATGTATATGTATGTATAGATATGGAGCAACCCCATATATGTGTATATGCATACATATATACATAATGTACATATGTATACATTATATATATATATATATATATATAACATGCATATATTATAGATATATGCATACAGAGAATCTGCATTGAAGCCAGGAATCCCTGTGCTCCTGTCCTGCCTCTGACACACCCTGGCTCTGTGACCCTGGCCAAGACACTTAACCTTTCCTTTAAATTATAAGCTCTTCAGGGGCAGGGACAGTCTTTTGCCTTTCTTTGCCTAACACTTAGCACAGTGCCTGGCACTTAGCAGGCACTTAATAAATGTTTATCACTGACTCTCAATGCTCCAAGCAACTCTCTAGGACAATAAGTTAAGGAGAAGCTGCCATCCTAGACCAGTAGAGGAAATTTTCTCTCCTGGGAATCCCCTGGACTAATGAAATCACTACTCTATGCAGTAAGAAAATGTACTTAATTTATTTAAACTAAACTTATTTAAATAAATATTTATGTATACAAATCTTGGTAAGCACTTTTTTTTTCATTTGCAAGTGATGGGTTTGTACTTAGAGAACAATTTGTACACTTTTGCAGGCATTATGTTTTTTTTTTTTTTGTTTTGTTTTTTCCTGAGGTTGAAGATTTCTTTGCGGACTTTGGCTTTAGTTAATGATTCCCTGATCTCAATGTTGATGTCTATCTTTCATACAAAGTTCATAAGACTGAGGTGGAAATTCAGGCATATTCTCTAAGAGTTACAAATAATAAAATTCATACTAAAGTCACTAGCCCAAAGCATGGCCCACTTAATTTTTTTGTGTTACTTACCAGTGGCAGCAAAAAAATATTTCCCAACTGGAATCAGCGAAAGCCAGTGAATTAACCTTGAGCTCTCCTGAAGCCTTGTCTTAGTCATTTCCAACTCTTAGAATCCTTCTCTTTCTGCGAAACTTAACCTTGTTATACAATTGAAAGACCACTGGCTCTAGAGTGAGAAGACCCGGATGCACATCCTGTCTCTGCATATAATTATTTATGTGACCCTGGACAAATAACAGAGGCTATCTTTCTTGAAATTAAATTTTATTTTTTCATTCAATGATGATCCACCTTTTCTCGCTTCTACCTTCTCCACCCATCTTTGAGAAAGAAAGAGAACTATAAGTTTATAGTCAAACAAAATAAATTCCCAAATTGGCTACGCCCAAAAAAAATAATCATTTCAATCTTCACTCTGAATCCTTCAGTCCTACTGTGGTCATGTTGTCCAGTTCTATAATTTTACAGCTAAGGAAATTGAGGTCCAGAGACATGGCATGACTTACCCAAAGTCACGCAAATAGCAAGTAGTAGAAGCAGAATTTGAACCCAGGTCCTGTGAGTTCAAATCTAGCATTTATTCCACTCTATTTCTCTTCCCTAAGCTACTCAGTCCTAAGTGTTTTCCCCTTCTTGAAATAAACTTATGCTTAGATATCTGACTATATGTTGTATAGCCCTAATAGAATGTAAGGTCCTTGAGGGCAGCCATCAAATTCAACCTATCTGCCATTTTGAAGATGGCCTACTTGCTTTTCATCCTGACAATATTCCAGTTCCTGTCCAAGTCTCTTCACACTGTCTGTCCCCCTTGCCTAGAATGCTCTGCCTCATCTCCTGGGCCTCTTACAATCTCTTTTACATTCAATTCGAGGGCTCCCTTCAATACAAATGCTTTTCCTGAGCTCCTTCACTATTAGTAACCTTTTCTCTACAATCACTTGGTTACTGTATTTATATGTGCTTATGTCATTTCCCCAGTTGAAATGTAAGCTCTTCCAGGACAGAGATTGTTTTCCTTTCTTTTGTGCCTCCTTATTCCTAGTGCTTAACATTATGCTTGGCACACAGTAGGTGTTTTAAAAAATACTTATTAATTTCCATTGGAGAAATTACCATTGGGGTTGGGTGCATGTCCAAGAGGAGCTCATCTGGAGTATAGCCAGCTGCCAATATTATATTTTACCAATATTATAGCTTCTCCTTTCAACGCTTCTTGCTAATTAGATGTAATGACCAGTTGGTTCCACCAGATGGAGTACAAGCATTTTTGGTACCCTCTAACTGGATGCTCTGGGGCCAAATGCCAGTTAACACCACCCTAGTTATGGATTTGTGAGAGGGACTGCCTACTTACCCACTGAGGCACTAAGTCCTCCAGGCATACTCGAGAATCACTTGGAATGTTAGGATTTCTTGGATCTCAATTCTTCTGGTGTTCCTTGTGGGTACACCATTCAGCTGAGGCCTGGGGCACCTTTAATCTGGATTTTGATAGGGGAAGATAAGGGATGTGTAATTTAGTTGTGTTTTTCAAAATGAATCACATGTGGAGAATGAATGCCAATTAATAGTTAGAAATAATCCTTTTAACCTCTGATTGTTTTATCCCTATTCAGTAAGGGACAGTGACTTAAAAGGCTGGAGGGGCAGTGAGGAACAAAGTTAATTGGAATCCAGATTGCTGATCTTTCTCCTTCCCTTAGCATTTCAGACACCTAGAGTAGAGGATTACTTTTATCAAGTCTTTATGTTTGCAAGAGAAAGGGATATATGTTTTCAAGTAATTGAAAAAGACTTGTTTATATTTAGGATTTCCTTTCCTTTCAAGTTTCAAGTGTAAGTTTTAAATGACTTGGGTCCAGTAGAAAACAAACCAAGCAACTCCACTCACCAACCTACCTCTCAAGGGTTGTTGTTGAGGATCAAAGGAGATATGATGCTTAGCACAGTGCTTGGCACATAGTAAGTGCTTAATAAATGCTTGTTTCCTTCCTTCTTCCTTCTTATCATTATTCATGTCCTTCACTAAAAGACTGGGGGAATACATAAGGACCAGAAGAGCCAGTGTCCTCAACCTCTTAGCACGGGCCAAGGAAGAAAGTTAAGGACAAAGAAATAGTAAGGGATGGGACTGAACTGAGAAAAGGACACTACCTAGTTTTCCCTACTGCCCACCCTACCCCAAGGTAAGTTCTCACTCTGATTTAATCCCTTGCTTTGTTCTGCCATGAGCACAGTGTTATCTTCCTAAGAGAAATTTCAACTATCTTCAAAGTTGTTTACAAATGGTGTGGAGATAAAGGGGGATACAGTCTGGTAGAGAGATTTATAATTAAGAGTTGAAAGGGACCTGGACGTTATCTAGTCCCAAAATTTCATTTACAGATAAGAAACTGAGGCCTAAACAAGTTAAAAGTTTTGCCTAAGGTCACATAAGTAAATAGCAGAGCTGAGATTTTTTTTTAATGATAATAACAATAATTACATTTATATAGCCCTTACTATATGCCAGGCACTGTGCTAAGCACTTTACAATTATTATCTCATTTGATCCTCATAACAACTGTGGAAGGTAGGTACTATCATTGTCCCCATTTTACAGATGAGGAAACTGAGGCAAACTGAGGTTAAGTGATTTGCCCAAGGTCACACAGCTAATAAGTGTCTGAGATCAGCTTTTAACTCAGGACCTTCTGACTCCAAGTCTCTATGTACTTTGTCACCTAGCCGCCTGCTTTGGGACCTGAACCCAGGTCCAAATCCAGGGCTCTTTCCACTATACCATTTTTTTTTTCCTTACCTGTCAGGAGTAGGGTGGGAAGGGAAGTAGAACAGGGAAGGGAAAAGGGGGTATTAGTGCAAGGAAAACACCCTTCTTGATTTTGTTCTTCAAGTATGGAGCTGAAAGTAGAGAGGGAAATTTTTTTACTAAAATTCTTTTTATTCCCCTCCCCCTGCCCAAAAGCCTAGGTACATGTCATTATTACCAGTGGTTGTGTGTATCCCATGTGTGAGTGCTTTCTACTCTAGAGTAACATAAGACAAAGGCATGGTCACCCTTAGTCAAACTGGTATAGGTGACACATAGATAAGTCAACACTATTATATGTATCCACTACAATGATATGGTTTAGATTTCTTAACCCAAATTGAGTCCTGTCCAATGATGGGGCAATGTAACACCTAAAAGCTCCTGAACTTCCCCACACATTTCTACCTAGACACTCAATAATCCTTTTAACTGTCCTTTCATTGTGGCCCAGACCACTTAACTCCTGGGCCCAGCCCAGGCTACTTGCCCCTCCTTAATCCCACCCAGATCTTCCCACAGACTTTTTCTGTATAAAAGTACCAATCTTACCTCCATTTAATTGCCCAGATTCTTAGAATCTCGCCCACTTCTATTGGTGCCACAATATTGTGGAGATTTACTAGAAATCTTGCCCACCCAATCAGTGTTATAATAAAACCTCACTACTCTAACTGAAAGAAGGATTGAGTGGTCAAATCCTTTGGAGGCAGACTTGCTTTGAACCTTTACATTTTGGGGTTCCCAGCACCCCAAACAGTAACACATACACAGACAGGTTGTTGTTTGTCCTTCATCCTTGAAGAGGACTGTGACATCAGGGAGGTGGTGCCATGACATGCTAAAGGATTGGATAGGAATGAGAGAGGGCTGTGCAAAGCCACCAGCCTCACTTCTCCTCTGGAGCCATCTGGGTCCAGTAGCCATATATAGATCAGGATGACTGAAGATGGCCCACGATGCAGTGGGGGACCTTAGCTAAAGTCTTTAACACATACGCACATGTATGCCATGTGTGAGCCAGAAGAGCTGATTTGTGATCATTGGATTATAGGATAATAGATGATTTCTGGCTGGATGGTGATTCTAAGACTATCTAGTCTAACTCTATTTTACAGGTGAGAAAATTGAGGCTAAGGAGATGAAGTGATATGTCCACAAGTCCCAATTTGTATTTTCAAAACTTGGATAACACTCACCAGGCACTTTGCTCTTACAAGATTAATGAATGTAGTCAGATAACAGACACATCCCTGACTAAAACCCTCTGGAGTGGGATGGGAAAGGAAGTGAATTATTTATGGTTGGTGACCTGGGAGAAAGCCCTAGTTTCACTCATTCATCAGCACGGAGTTGAGTCAAATCTCTTACAGACATATTCATTTCTTCTTGTTGTCCTTCAGTCATTTCAAGCGTGCCCCTGACTCTTGGTGACCCTATTTGGGGTTTTCTTGGTAATTAATGACACTGGAGTGGTTTGTCATTTCTTTCTCCAGCTCATTTTAGAGATGAGGAAACTGAGGCAAACAGTGAAATGACTTGCCCAGGGTCACACAGCTAATAAGTGTCTGAGGCCAGATTTGAACTCATGAAGATGAGTCTTCTTGACTCCAGCCCCAGGCTTTATCCACTGCTCCACCTAGCTGCCCAATTTGTTCATGTAGTCAAGGTAAAAAAATAAAACACTCCTAGAGACGAATTCCAGATGGAATCCCTCTGTCTGGTACAGTGCCACTCATTATCTCCTCTACAGTATTGCAAGTTACTTTCAATCAGTCCTTCAACAAGCATTTATTAAGTGCCTACTGTGTTCTAGGTATTGTGCAATACAAAAACAGACAAAAAAGAACAACTCTCTTATCCTGACTTGTCCTGTGCTGTTTTCTCTACTATGCTGCCATCTTCTGGTCTTGTACTATACTGCTGTTCTGCTATCTGTGGTCGGCTATCTTTCACCTTAGTTGTGCTCTGCTACCATTTGCTGGTTCATCCATCACTGAATTGAGACTGCTCCATCCTCCTCCCCATAAGAAAAAACATCTCAGCAACTTTATGCTGCTGTCTCAGAGGCTATTTTATCTCCTTTGTGAATCAGAATCACATTTGCAACCAACCAGCCAGCAAAAATCCTAAGCTTCAGATTATTTTATCTTTTGAATTATTTTGTTTCTATTCAGTTCATACTCCCTGAACTACAAATATATCCATTTCGCCTTCTATCATATCCCTGGTCACTAGCCTGTAGTATGCAAATCATCCCAGGAGCTTTTATAAATAAGACTTTAAGTAGAGGGAAGAGCTACAGTCTTTGCCCTATCTTTATATAGGCACAACACCACTTCTCTCCCTCAGAGAAATCAAACATAAAAGGGAGAAGCATTAGGACAGACATTTGTAGCCTTACTTGGGACTGAAACTAAAGTTTCCAATCATGGAGTAGGTTGGTCTTGTGTGTACATGTGGTTTTATGTAGTTACAAGAACAATTTTCTGTACGCTGAAGTGATTAGATACTATAAAGTCCATCATAACATAGCTAGATCTATCAAATCATGCCAGTCATCTACTTCATTTAAAAATTATTAAAATAATTTACTTTAATGCACAAAAAAGACACAATTTCATGAGTGTTAACATTCCTGTCACTGAAGTAGAGCTCAAGTCATCCCCTGTCTTAGCAGACAGTTCCCTGAGTGACTGTGGTCTGAACAGATATCAGCTGGTTCCTGCCCCTCCAGGTGCTAATGCTTTTCTTCTAAAGGTTGCCCTTCAGGTCAGAGATTGCTTGTTTATTTATTCTTTGTGTACTTGTATGGTCTGACTCCATTCTCTCAGGCATATCTTCTCTAGTATCACTAACTTGAGATCCCATGGCTATGTCCCCCAAATTTTAGGGGGTAATAACTGGCACCCCAAGTTCCTTTAACATCACAGCTTTTACAGAGGAATATTTACTTTAAAGATAAAGCAAGAACAAATGTGCAAACATTTTCCCTAACATCTTGCCCAGGGGGTATAATTCCCCTTATCCCACTCTGGTGTGGAGGGGAGGGGGGAGATTAGGCTCAGAACTTAGCTCAGTTCCTATATAGCTTTGGTCCCACGGTGTTCATGTACACATAGGACATGACTTCCAAATGAGCCTCTCTCTCAGCTTCCAATGGGCCAGCTTCCTGAGTCTCCTCTTTGTTTCTCAGTGCATCAATGCTGTGTTGGTTATACACCAAAACTTTGAACTGACAGGATGCTGAGGAGTCCTTTCAAACTCACAGAGTTGTGAGTTCCACCACTTTTACCAATTGCCAAGCTCATTCTAGAATGCTGAAGCAAAGAGACCAGAACTGAAACTGATATGACTTTTGGAATAACTCTGTTTGGAAGAACCTTATCTTCACTATGTAGTTAACTGCCAGGAACCAGTTATAGAATGCTAGCCACACAATCTGTCTCTACAAGGAACTTTCCTCTCACATTATCATAATTCTCCTTGAAGTAGCTTCCTAGTGCCCTCCATAGATGGATGCCAGCTTAGCAAGACAATAGGGTCTGCACATGTACCAGCCTACCATTACATTTGTATCTCCAGCACCTCACACAGTGCCCAACCAATAGAAAGCACTTAAGAGGGCTTGTTGATTGATTCATGTTCACAGAGATTTCATGACCAATCAGTTGACTTGTCCATGACCACACAACTAGTAAATGGAGTAGGGAATCAAATCCAGGTCTTCTGATCTTAAGCCCTGGGACCTTATCAATACCATGTTGTCTCATTAAGACTTAAAACTGTACCACTTTAAAAAAATGAATTGATGCATAATTAACAATATCATAATTATAATTAAAATACCTAAAATGGATAATTGAAGAAAGATTTTTTTTTTTATTTTGACAAAGGCAATGGAATAGATTAGAAAAACCGATGGACAAGATCTGGGCTTTTGATCCAGCCCTGCTACTGACATTGGCACATGGGTGCTTAATAAATGCTAGGTTGACTTGATTGGATGTTCTGTGTGACCCAGGACAAATCATTTTCCCTTTCTGGGCCTCAGTGTCTTCATATATAAAGAGAAGGTGATCATCTCTAAGAACACTTTTAGCTTAAAGAAACTGAGACCTAGACCTCAAGGTAAGGTGACCTGTCCAACATCATTCAGAGGTAGAAGAGATAGGATTAAAATAGCAGCCCCTACTTGTTCCATTAGTCCATGCTGCTTCTTGAAAGTATAATGCTGACTTCTTGTATCTTGGGATAAAGGATTTTTAGATTATCTTCCAAGGAGGAGACTTTAAAGATCATTTAGTCCCACTTTGCCATTTTGTAAAGGAGGAAACAAATACCCAGGAGCTTAAGTGAATTATCATGTTTACAAATCCAGTGAGTAGCAGAAGTGGGATTTGAGCCTAGGTCCTCTAATATTGGATCCCCCACACCATACTGTAAATGCTGCCATAGACAACTAGAATGGGTCAATTGTAAAAATATTTTGAGATGCTCAATGATTCCTCTGGAAATTTGAATATTTGGGAAGAACCAAGGATTTTTTGGTGGTTTTTTTCCTCCAAAGGCAGCCAAATCACTTTTTAAAAAAATGAATGTTAATTTATTAGTCAATATTCTGTCTGCCCATTTTCTATTTTTGATATAGTTATATTTATAATAATTTGTTTTTAAAATTTCCCAATTATATGTAAAAGAATTTAAACAACTTTTTAAAAAAAAATCTGAGCTCCTAATTTTCTTCCTCCCTCTTGCCCTTCCCCCAATGTCCCTTTTTTAAAAAATGAAATAAATTCTTTCCAAAGAGATATCACTACATGTACACTGAGTGGAAGAGTGAGGCATTTCTCTGGATTGCTTCAGCCTAGAATCACTTCCTTCAGGGATCTGTACAATTTAGTGAAGACTTTCAGCACCAGAGTCATTCAGATGTTCATGGAGAGCTCAACTAGGCATTTTAGCAAGTTCTTGGTATAGAATTTCCCTTTTTTTTTCTGGAAAATTCCAGAGAACACAAGGAACTAGTCTTTCATTCAGACTAAGAGCAAATATTTGCCATGGATATGCACATACCCACATTCACACCAACTCACATTCAACAAAATACTATTTTTTGTACAATTGTGTTTACATAATTTTGGACAGAGGCTGTGTGGTTATGTGGACAGAGCACCAGACTTAGAATGAGGAGATTAGAATTTGATCTCCAACCCTATCCCTGAGTATCCAACCATGTAACTCCAGTGGCTTCCTAGGAACAAACAGAAACTTGTCTACTTAGTTTTTAAAACCTTCTACAATCTGGATCCAACCTGTCATTCTAGCCTCTTTGGGCATGACTTCCCCTTTCATAACACACCCAAATTATCCTTCTCTCTGCTCCTCATACATGACACTCCATCACCATCTCTGTGCCCACGTCCTGGCCATCCCACATACTTGAGATACATTCCCTCCAAATTCTGCCTCTCAGAGTTCTCTTACTCTAAGATGTATTATATACACAAACTGTTTCACGAAATTATTCCTGATCACATCAATTCCTAGAGCCCTCCCTCCCTGACTATTTTGGTATATATTTATATTTGGTATATATTTATCATTGTTAAATTTATATTTGTGCCACATATATTTATATGTATGTGTATATAAACATACATACATACAAATGTACGTACATACCTACATGTTTCCTCCAATAAAATGTGAGCCTTTTGTGATTAGGGATTGTTTCATTCTTTCTACTTGCATTCCCAGTGCCCAGGTTAGTTTCTTGCCCCACAGTGGATGGATGGGTAGGTAGACAGACAGACAAATAAAGCATTTTTAAGTTTATTATGTGCCAGGTACTGTAATATACACAAATACAAGTAAAATCATTCTCTTTGTCCCAGCACAAATCCTACCCTCAAGGAGTTTTCATTCTAATCAAAGAAAGCACATATAGGAGAGCTATATGGAGGGAGAGGGTGATGTAAAGAGGAGCTGGGAGTTCTCATGAAATGGTGACTAGAGCTAAGGACTTAGCAATCAGAAGAGATGGCCCCAGAGAGGGAGGGAAAAAACAAGCATTTATTAAACATGTGACAATGTGCTAAGCATTGTACAAATATTATCTTAGGGCATCTGGTCTTGTGTTTTGTTAATATTATATAGGTTTCTGTTAGAAATTATCATCATATTATTAATATTATTACTTTCCAAATCTATTATGGTTAATTTTCTCATTCTAAAAGTATACATTAAGACTGTCATTGCATAGGTATTGCTTTTAAAATGTTCTTCTCATTCAGTTTTGATTCTAGAATGCCAGCAATTTTCTCAATGTATTCAGTGCCAGCTTTCTGCAGTGCTTTTACTTAATTCTTCCCATCTTTTATCCTATGTGGGTTCACTCTTGGAATACTTTGTCTAACCCAGTTTGTTTGCTTCTGTACATGTGCATTCCCCCAGTAGAACACAAGCTCATTGAAGTCAAAGATTGGTTTGTATCTCTATCTTCAGCCCCCAGCACAGTAGTTGTATATAATATATTCCCAGAAACTGTTGGATTCTCTCTCATATTTATTCACAAGATATTCACAAAGATATTCTCATAGGATAATCCACTGTAAATTTCTCCTTTGCTTAAGCAAGATGCTGCACATTTTTGTTGTATACATGGTAGTTTCCACAACTGTTATTAAGGACACACAGGCTTTCATTACTGATGACCGGGGCTGGAGTGGGTGGGTGGGGAGAGTTAAAACAAAAATAGAACCAACTGTTTAGCTGCTTTGTAGTGGGGCTGCCAGCCAAAGCAGTAATCTAAAAGCGACCTCTCGAGAAGGATCTCAATGATACTTATTACAGAACGAACCACGGAGCCCAGGAAGGCTTCTTTTGCAAGTTATTTCTCATTCTGTCACTTTCCTTTGATGTGGCCATGCTTATAAACATGGGACCTATCTAAAGCCAGGGCCAGCATCCAATTAAGCTACTCAGTGCACTTGACTACAAATGACATCCCATACTTATTTCCCTCACTTTAATAAGGTGGTACTTGATAGCTCCCATGGCCTGCTTGAGTGAGTTTCCTAGTCTTTGCTAATGTTTGGGGCCCTATCTGCATGCCAAATTTAGATGAGCTGCTAGAAGGGATTTTCAAAATTGTCTAATCCATTCCTTTCATTTGAAAAAGGAGGAAGAAAATATGTACAAAATGGTGGTATGCGTTGCTGCTCAATCCTGTTTTGAAGACACATTTTTGCTGATCTTTTGTTTTTACATCTTCTTCAATAACAGTTCAGTAAAACCAACCAATACATCAAAAGAGTCTGATAGGATATACAGTATTCCATACCCATAATCCTCCCATCTATTTTTAAAAGCAGGGGATGTATTTCTTGGAAACTCTTCTTTGGGACCAAGTTTGATCATTTGTTTCTGCAGGATTCAGTTTCCATTTTAATAGCTTTTTATTGATGTTTTTTTTTATTTTTACACCACCCATATTTAGCAGTATGCTGGTAAATGTTAAAAAAAAAAAAACTTATGCAAGAGACACTTTTGACTTTAGTCTCCATTAACATTTTCTTCATCACTTTTTCAATTCTAATTGACAAAACAATGAATCCAGCCCTGGTTTGTAGTTTGTGTGGTTTTCTGAGGTGTCAATGCTCATACTGAAGATTTAAAAATGGAACCTTATGAGCAGAATACCAAATGAATACCTACCTCTCCATAATTCCAATTCTATCTCTTATAATAAAGAATTTTTAAAAGCAAAAGTTCAGTGAAATTATTTAATGTATTTAAAAAGTAATGTTTACATGTAGCGTTACACACTCATGAGCCCTTACTCCTTCACATGAACGTCTTCTCATATTTCCTCTTTGAGGCCAAACTTTGAGGTCATCAGAATGTTGTATTTTTTCCATTTCGATCACTTTGTGGTTGTTCTTTCCATTTACGTTGTTGCACTTCCTTTGTATAATGTTTTCCTTATCCTGCTTGCTTTACTTTGCATCAGTACATGTATCATCTCCTGCTTCTTTGAATTCATCATTTGAATTTCTTCACATACTTCGGGTAAACATGCCCCTAACCCATTGACAGACCATTGGGTTTGAGACCTGTCAGTTACCCTCGAACCTGTTTAGCCTGTCTGCTGAGACAATTTTACTGGGATATGGCCCCTGTGAATGCTATGACTTCTTGGAGCCACAGCTGAGAATCCCTCTGGTGGAATGGGTAGATGAAAACATGTTGTATCAAGGACAGTGAAGCAGGTACTGTGGAACTTGAGGGCTTGGTCAGACACAGACACCAAGGTCATTGATGGCATCCTGGGCAATACTTGTCTTGACTTTTGTCTTGCCACTGGACTTCAATGACTCTGGAAGAGAGAGTGAGGCTGACTACTTTCTGCAACGCTGCTTCACTTAAATCCAATTCATGCATAAGTCAAGACATCATTCCATGTTGTCATTGGTACTCTTTGAAAACAGATGAGCAACATTTATAGTTTCTTACACAATAATATTCCATACATTCATGTACCACAATTTGTTTAGCCATTCCCAAATCGACTGACATCTATTTATTTCCAGGTCTTTGCTACTACAAAAAGTGTCACTCTAAATATTTTGATGTATGTGGGGTATAACAATAGTTTTCAAAGTTATTTTTGGGGGGTATTCTTTTGTTTTTGGGCCAGAGTACTGATTGTTTCACTTTAGGTAACTTCCAGCATGGAAAATTTCCTCTGCTGATACAGATAAGCAACTTACTTACAATATATGGTCTCAGAGATTTGTCTAAGGTATTCATCGAGAGGTTGAGTAACTTGTCTATGATAAAATAGCTGGTATGTGTCAAAGGGAGGCTTGAACACAGGTTTCCCTGACACAGGTTTAGGATTCTATCCATCATAGTTATCATCAATCAAGTTATTACAAATATAATCACCTTCATGGTGACAGCATGGAACAACGGAGTCGGAGGAGCGGAGCTCCAATCCTGAATCTGCCACTTACTAGCTATGTCATCTTAGAGAGATCATCCAACCTCTCTGGATCTCAGTTTCCTCATCTGTAAAATTAAAAAAAGTTGGCTTTTATGACCTCAAAATTTTTTCCAGCTCTAAATCTATGATTTACTCTTCATCCTCATCACCATTAATAATAAAAGATAATATTAAAAAAGAATGACTTTGGTCTTTTTCAGTGGCACAACAGTAACTTTTATTTAGCATTTTAGGGTGTCCAAACTCCAGCCTGTTATTTCATTTGATCTCAATGACCCTGTGAGTAGGTATGTGTTGTATATGTCCAGCTCTCCAAAAAGTTCCATGACATACTTTAACATTTTATCCATATTAGTAATAAATTCTCTATTACTTTCTTGTGTCCAGACAATCAAGAAAACAATAAATTGAACCCCTATTTGTTTTTGAGATATAAATGCTCACACTATAGGCTCAATAGGTTCTCCAGACTCTCCAGAGTCTTAGGACCTAATTCCCCAACTTTGATCACAACTCTCTTCACTCTTGATGCAATCATGCTTTCTAATCCCATTTACTTTCCTATATCTCCTACATTCCCATTCTCCCCCTCTCCTTGACCATATGACTTACAAGATCTGTGCTTTAGTTCTTCCAGGTACTGACGGCCATCCATTGGTGCTGGAAGAACACCTATAGCTAGAAATCTTGGTAGATAGTTTTGAGGCTTATGCAGGGAGGATGGGAGAGAGGCTGGTCAAGTTAGAGGGAGAGGAAATTGTGGGGGTGGAATGGTAAGTTCAGAATGTCTTTAGGAGGCAGAAGGAAAGAAAGATAGATGGAACAAACTGCATTCCACTCTCTGCACAGCTGCACCAAACCTCTCTTGTCTGCTTCTCTTCTAGCATCCGTGGAAAATTGGTTGTTGAATCCCCAAAGGAGGAAATCCAAAGAGATCAACATACCCACCCAAAACTCATGATTCTTTTACCTCCTTCTGCTCTGCTGAAGGAGTGAATATGTTAAATGTTTACATCCTCTAAATTTTGGTGTCCTGGAAAAAAACCATAGTTGTCCTACCCTGGTTGATCGAGAGACTAGAGTTTTAACTTGAACTATGGCCCTCTCGCCTCTGGAAAGCCAGCATGGTGCAATGAAAAGAATGCTAAATTTAGAGTTAGAAGACCTAAGTTCAAATTCTGCATCTTCCACTTTCTATCTCTGTTACCTTGAGTAAATCTTCTTGAGTGAAGCTGCTGGACCTCAGTTTCCTGATCTATAAAATGAAGGGGTTGGACAAAATCACTTGTAAGGTCCTTCCATCTCTAAATCTATGACCCTAAAGTAGTCATTGCATCACTGAGCAACACAAGAATATCTACTGTGGTACACCTAAACCCGACCCTGTCCTGGGGGACCTCAGAAGTGTGTAGTAGCCAGAAGTTTACTTCACATGCTCAGAATCCACTCAGCTAGGTTAAGCAGTTGTTAAAGTTCAGGCCTTGCAGTCCAGAAGACCTAAGTTCAAATTCTGCCTCAGAAACTAACTAGCTGGGTGACCCTGGGCAAGTCAACTCACTTCTCTGTGCCTCAGTTTCCTCATCTGTAAGATGGGGATAATAATAGCACCTATCTCTCAGGGTTATTGCAGGTATCAATTGAGTTACCTTGTGTGATGCGCTTTACAAACCTTAAAGCACCATATAAATGCTGGCTATTAGCTACAGTTATCCCTTCCACATGGTAGGGGTTAGAGGTGTGGCATCCCTGCAATCCGGAAAATCCACATAAAATTTTTTGGCTCTCCCTTCATACCAGAGAAGAAGTCTGAATTATTATGGTATTAAAAAACACAATATGTTGATATTATACAATATTATATATACATTTTATGCATTCTTGAGTTTCTAAACTTTTTCTGTGTCATCTGCTGGCCTTTGTGTGTTGTCTATGGTTTCCGCAAAACTCCCAAAAAATCCCATTTAATTTCTTATGCTGACCCATGATGTATCAAAACTGTGATGGGGGAATTGCAATGTGGAAAGGACTACTGTATTGTGAAATCCTCTCTTTGACTTTACCCCAAATGGGGTAATGGCTCCTACACCCATGGTCCATGATGACCCACTTATTTGCGCAGTGCTCTGCCTTTTTCCAAAGCACCCTTCATTACCTATTGTCTCTCTACTTCCCACTGGGGTAGACAGTATTATCAGCCATTTTAAAGATGGAGAAAGTTACACGTAACTTAAATTTCTTACCCAGGGTCAAAGTGGCGGCCCAGAGTTTAGGATGCAGGTCTGCTGATATGCCCTTTCTACTGCCCCGTTCAAATAGTTTTATACAATATGACAATTAAGATTCAAGAAAATCTCCATTTAATGAATAACAGACATCTCATGACTAGTAATGAGCCCTGCCCCCACCCCCAAGTGTACATGTCACTTTGTGTTAGAGTATTATTTTGAGAGAAGAAAGCGTGCTGTAGTGCAGCAAATAACACTGGGAAGAAGGCAAAGCCGGGGAGTTACATTGGAAACTGTGATTCTGAGGCTGTCAAGACTGATTGCAAATTTCTAATGGCAGGTTGGCAAGCTCCAGAAAAGCCAATTCTCTACCCTGAAGGCTGTCTCCTACAAATCCTAACTCATGTTGTTTTTGTTTTGTTCTGTTTTGTTTTTTGGTGGTTTTAAGTTGTTGTTTTGTTTTGTTTTGTTTTGTTACTTGCCCAATCCCTGACTTGAGAGTGATAGATCTTGAGTAAGAGGACCTGGGTTGGAATGCCAGACCTGCCAGGAGTCAATGGGGTACTATGGAAAGAGCCCCAGGTTCTGAGTTCAAATTCCAGCTCAGCCTCCCTTGTGTCCTTCAACAAGTCATTTTCTCTCATTTTACAATTATTTCCTTATATGTAAAATGAAGGCCTCATGAATTTGTTTCTTTCAGTATTTTAGTAACTGTATTTCAATATAATTTGTTTCCTTGTCATCCTGTATGTATAATTTTATATATTTAAAAACATTTTTCTGAAAAGGGATCCACAGACTTCTCCAGACTGCCAAGGGGATCCGGGACCCCTTAACAAAAAAAGATTAAGAACTTCTAGACTAAATGATCTCTAAGGTTTCTCCAACTCTAGGTATGTGATACTATCCACGTAACTTTGGGCAAATCACTTAAACTCTCGGGGGATTAAGCTTTTTTGTTTAAAAAATAGAAGAACTAGACTACTAGGTGACCCCCTAAGGGCTCCTCCAGTTCTAAGACCATGAGACTTTTTCCACTAACATGGGGTTTAATCAAAGAACTGAGGAGCCATAGGTGAGCCAAAAGATAATGGTAAAGAGTGCCCTGCCCGCCAAGCTATGAAAACAGACCAGTTTTGGTTTTGTTTGTGGTCACTGTTTGAATGGAGTTCCCAGAGATGGATTTTGAGTTTCTTTTTTTTTTCCCCCTTTGGCAAGGTATAAACTTTCCTAATGGCTATCCCTAGTTGCTTGAGACATAGAGCCCCTTCTGTGTGAGTGCTCAATCCCCAACTGCCTCCAGAGGAGGAAGGTCCATAAAACACATGCCCAACTGAGGCAACATGGGTACTTTCCACGGCCATTAAGTTGAGGCTGCTTCAAGGTAAGACACTAGCACCATTCAAATGTTGGAGTGAAATAAGAAAGCTGGCGGAAATGAGCCATGCTCCCCAATTCAAATGACCCTTTCTTTACATTTCCATAAAGAATGCCTTTATAAGATCCCAATTCTCCTTTAACACTGTGATAGGATTTGACCGAAGCCTGGAGCCTGACGTAGTATCTAATGGGGAACAGCTGTGTGTGCTCTGGGAGTCCCCAGCCAACGCTAAACTAGAGCTGCCTAGACCTCCGAAAGGCCACCAGGTGGCAGCCTCCCCATGTGTAAGGGGACAGAGCTTTGTGCTTCAGCAAGACTAGAGCAGGATGAGAAGGCATAGCTGGATCACAGGGTGGTAGGTTTAAAGCTGAAGGCGACCTCAGAAACCATTCAGTCTGACCCTCTCATGTTACAGATGAGGAAATTTGGAATCAAGGAGAACGACTTACTCAAGGTCACAGGGGTGATGTGTTCAAATCCCACTTCTGACAGTTACATTACAGATCACAGATTTAGAACCGGAGTCTTTTCAGTGCTCTAGTCCATTCCCTTACCCCATTTCACAAACAAGGAAACTGAGGCCTAGAATGTAAAGGACTTGCCAAAATTCACTCAACTCCTAATGAGTCTCAAAATAGGGATCTGAACTCAGGTCTGCTGATTTTGAATCCAACACTCCAACGTGACAAAGACACCAATCTGCAGACACCGGTGGAGTGGGAGAGGGGGGAAAGGGAGTCTTTGTTCATATTATGGGCAAGAAGTTCAGAAAGGAAAGAAGAAAAGTGAATGGAGAGAGGGGGAGGAAGAGGCAAAGAGAAAGATGGGATAGGCAGAGAGAGAATGGAATAGCAGGCATAGGGAGAAAGAAAGAGAAAGCTAGGGAAAGGGAGGGATGATCGTCTAGTACATTCCCAAGTGTTAAGAAAGCAAAAGGTTGCTATCATTCACCTGAGCTTTGGATCTCTTATCATTGCTTTAAAGGCTAATCAGTGGCTTGACCACAGTCCTTCGAAAGGCTGGGATTGTGGCAGATATCCAGTTTCAAATCATACCTCATACACTTAACTAATTGTGTGACCTTGGGCAAGTCACTTAATTTCTCTTGGCCTCACTTTCCTCATCTGTTTCAAAAAAAAAAAAAACAGATTACATGCACTCTGAGACCCTTTCCAGCTCTGAATCTATGATTCTATGAATTGTTCATATATTTTACAAAGAGGCTTAACCCTTCTGAGGCTTCACTAAATGAGCTGAGGGACTGAGCTGTAAGCAAGACAGGAAATACAAATCAGTCCTCAGGACTGAAGCTAAGGGATCTGAGAAAGCCCGCGGACCGAACTCAAGTCAGAGGGACCACACCCTGCCATTGCGTAAGAAGTGGGGAGAAAGGACCGATTTCATCTCCAGGGTTAAGCTCACTGGGAAGAGAATTCAGAATCTTTGCAAACTGTCCACAGATCTTTCCTTTGATGATCAATGAGGAAGCTGGAGAAAATCTGCTAAAAGGATAAGTCATGAACCACCGACGTCAACTCTTCCATCAACTTCATTCAGGCCTCTCTCTCCAGCAGCTGGAGAGGCAGGTGGCTTGGTGGAGCGGGTCATGTGAGCTGTCTTCAGGGCCAGGAAGCCCTCTGATCTATCCCGGCTGGGTGACCCCGAGCAAACGACTCAGTGTCTCTGGGCTCTGGGCAGGTCTCTAAGGTGAGATAAGTTGCAGGAAAGGTGCTGGCCTCCATTGGTGGAAGGAATTCACTTGCCTGGAAGTCGCCTATAGCAGGGAGATCATGCGTTCAGTCGCACATTATGAGATTTGGGGCTTGAAGGGAATTTAGAGGCTAGTGCATCTAATCTCTTCATTTTACAGATAAGGAAACTGAGGCTGGGAAAACAACCCTATTTTTATTTCCAGTAGCAAGAGGAAAGAAATTTAAAAAAAAAAAAAACTATCCCAAGAGTTACGCATGTAGAATAACCCTCCCTTAAAGGCTCCTGGATTTTTCAGACCACCCTTGCAGAAGGTTCTTGGTAAGGCTTATGTGTGGACAAATACTTGCAGACGGCAGTGCTGGGATTCTTCAAGAATTAAAATCATTAAAATAGGGGTGAACCTGCAAATAGGAATTATATAATGTAGTTCTCCTATTCAGGGTATTTACAGTGACACGAATCAGCAGCTACTACAGACAGAGAGAATCAGCCTGGCATGAGTAGGTTCAAAGAATTATAGCATTGGAAGTGCAAAGGACCTTTGAAGTCGTCTAGTATAACCCCTTCATTTTAACAATGAGAAAAGGAGGCCCAGAGAGATTTAGAGTATTGCCCAAGGTCACACAGCTTATATCAAAGACAAGGATTTGAACTTAGTTGATTCTGACTCTAGGTCCAGCGTTCTATCCAATCATAACTTTGCACATGGAGTCAGGAACACCTAGGTTCAAACCTGTGTGTGATCATAGGCAAATCCTTTCACTTCTACATACCTCAGGCACATAGACCTTTTTATTTTCCATTCCAGTGTAAAGACTCCAATTAATCCATATCAAAAACTTTCAGGTCAGCAGAAGTTCGAAAAGTGATTAGCACCCTGTAGAAATGGGACCTACCAAGCTTGCATTGGCATTATTTAGTTATTTTCAATTGTGTCTGACTTCTCGTGACCCCTTTTGGGATTTTCTTGGCAAAGATACTGGAGCGGTTTTCCATTTCCTTCTCCAGCTCACTTTAGAGATAAGGAAACTGAGGCAAACAGGGTTAAGTGACTAACTTAATTGCTAAGGGTCACACAGCTAGAAAGTGTCTGAGGCTGGATTTGAACTCAGGTCTTTCTAACTCTGCATTAGTGGAAGGAATTCCTATAGTTCCCCTTGCTGAGGAAATCTCAGATCCTTCCTACATTCCAGTGAACTCCATTTTTTCAATCTATGTACTCCATGGCTTTTTCTATAGCCTCTATTCAACATACATGGAAATAAATTCTAGAATTTACCATGCATATTTATTTAATAGCATTTAGCACAGTGCTTGGCACATAAGTACTTAATAAATATTGATTGATTGATAAGAAATATATTGTCTCCCCCACTGGAATGAAAACTTGAAAACAGAAACATATTCTTTGTATATTTGTATATCTAAGCCATGGATATGGCACTTTGTACATAATAGATATTTTTCATTCATTCATTCTTGACACCTTAGTATGCAGATTTAGCCACTCAATGCCACATACCCTGGCACAGATATAGACTGAAAGGCTCAAAAAAATGTCAATAACTTGCTTGAGGTTATAAAGGTGGTAATTATTTTAACTTTACATTATTTTTTAAATGTGTTAAAACTTTTGTTTTTTATCATCTTCATTTCTGAATATACCATTTCCCCCTTGCCCTACTGAGACAGAAATCCCTTCGATTGATCAATAGGTTTTTATTAAGTGCCTATTATATAACTGATGGAGGCACCTGGTGGTTCAGTAGATAGATCACTGGGCCTGGAGTCAGGAAGACCTGAGTCTTACTAGTTGTGTGATCCTTGGCAAGTCATTTAACTTCTATTTGCCTTAAACCACTGGAGAAGGAATTGGCAAATCTCTCCAGTATCTTTACCAAAAAAACCCCATGGACAGTGATGAGGTACTATGGTACGTTGGGTCATGAAGAGTTGGAAACTACTGAATGACTGCACAACATGTGACACACTCTACTAGGAACCAGGGAATATAAAAACAATATGGACATATAGAAAGGTCTATAGAAAATTGATACTAGATGATTCTGGGAGGCAGAACCCTACTAGGTAGGGAGACCAAGAGAGGCTTCATGTAGAAAGTCAGGCTTGGGATGAGTCTTAAAAGAAATTAGCGATTCTAAGACATCAAAGTGAGGAGGAAGTGCATTCCAGGCATGAAGAACAGCCCATACCATGGCAAAGAGAAGGGAAATAGAATATCATTTTTAAATAACAGTAAGAAGGCCAATCTGACTGATACATACAGCATAAGAAGGTAAGTAATGAATGTTAAGGCTGGAAAGAGAGGTTGGGACCAGATTATAAATGGCTCTAAATGCCAAAGAGAAGAGTTTATGTTTGCTCCTAGAGACAACAGAGAACCATTAATATTTATTGGGTAGGGGAGTGGCATAGTTAGACTCATGCTTTAAGAAAATCATTTTGGAGAGGGGGGAGGGGGAATTTAGAACTCAAAATCTTATAAAAGTGAATGTTGAGAACTAAAAATAAAGAAATATTTTTAAAAAAAGAAAATCATTTTGGCAGCTTTGTGGAAGATGGATTGGAGTGGGGTAAGATCTAAGGCAAGAGACAAATTAAGTCTCCTGTAACAAAGAATAAAAAACATAGGGGAAAAAAGAACCTACCTATCAACTGTCTCTGACAATATATGCAATTCTCCACACCTACAGACTCTTGCAAAGATGGGATAGAAATCTGTAAAATGAGGGGCTTGGATTCTATAGCTTCTAAGGTTCCTTCCAACCCTTCTAACTTTGTCTTAGGAAGTAATACTTCATTGAATCTTCTCTGGGGCCAAGCTTGTTCATAATAATTACGCAGAATTCACTCTCAGTTTTTCAATCTTTCCATTTATGTCATGGCAGTTATGGTGCATATAGTTTTTCCTGTTTTGCTTATTTCACCTTTTATCATATAGATTCATATGTCTTCCCATAATTCTTTAAATTCAGAATATTTATAATTAATTATGGCAATGTCATATTCCATTATATTCATGTACCACAATTTATCTACCTAATTCATGAGCACCTATTGTGTTTCCAATTCTTTGCTATCACAAAAAAAGTGAAGTTGTGAATATTTCAATGTATATGAGATTTTCTGTCCTCTCTTTGACATCCTTGGGGCATATACCAAGAGTAGCTTCTCTGGGTCAGTAGACAATTTAGTGACTTATTTTGAGCATAATTCCAAATATGCAGTTAGTCAATTAAGGAGGTAGAATCCAAACACAAGTTGTTTGACTCTAGGATTACTTAAATCAAAACTCAAACAAAAGCCAAAAAAATGATCAATGCATCCACAAGAAACCTTCAGCTTCTACAAATAAAATTACCAAGGAATCCAGCCAAGTACTGAAAATTAGTGGAGAAAAGTGGCAGCACAGGGTCAATAGGTGAAGACGGAAGAAAGGAAAACTGAGCTATAACAGAAGAAGGAGAGCTTGAGATGATCTGTTGGGTCCTTGCCGCCATCTTAGAACAAACAACTCTGTTGGAAGATGCCTTATAATCTCCTCTTCGATGAATGAGGAGAATTCCTAAGTGTGTGTTCTTTCTCCAATTTCTCCTACTCTCAACTGTCCAGTAACAGCCACTGCCACATATTTTATCTTCGTTCTTTTATCTGAGCATTTCTCATATCATGATTTTGCTTCATATCTAGGGTTGTCACAAAGACTCGTCTTGAACTTACATTGCATTCTCAGTCCATGACGCACAAAGGAAAATAATAGAAACCAGGAATTAAGCAGACATACTTAAATTTTAAATTGAAGAAGAAAAACAAAACTTCCATAAAAATGGAAGGAATTTTCCCAACTGGGGGTTCTAATCTATTATTATTGCACTAAAAATATTGCTTCTACATAAATTCCATAAAATAGTGGAGGGAGAGCCCCGTGGAGATGAGGACTATTATATTTTCACTAGGCTAAAAGCCAGCTAAATGTTGTATAAGTATATGGCTGATTAAATCTCTAAATAAAAGGGGGACAGGGAGTAGAGGGCAGTCACTGACAAAGAGATTATACCCCACACCAACAGCAGGATGTTCAACAACATGTGGGAAGGATTCAGTGCTACCCTTTTTCCAGACTAAAGGATGGAGCAGAAAAAATGGAGTACTACACAGCTGATTCTATCCTACACAGCAACACCCACCAGTGCTATGTTAATAAAAAGAAAATTTTTCAAGAAATGATGGAAAGAAAGCAAAATAGAGTGGCTATTTTTCTTCTTTTGAGGACAATGAGGGTTTCCTGGTCTTTCGGACATAGGTTAGGCTTCTCCTTCTATCTATACCTATTTCTTCTATCTCTAGCTATAACTATGTGGCATGTGAGTAAAACAAGATAATGAAATCAGATCCTTCAATTCTCCATCCAGGGACTTAATCAGTAGCCAGAGATATTATCAATGGGTGCTGGTAAACCAATTGGGGCAATTCTTGGCAATTATGTCCATGTGAAGACTGTAAATACTTAAACATAAACCAGGGCCAATGCCAATGCTCTCAACATTTTATGAGATGAGAATGAGGTGTGTGCAAAACATCAGAAAGGTCTCTGTAAAGATTCCCATTTTTATTCTTTTATGAGACTGAAGAACTTCTGGAGTACTTGCAACACATAATGAACCATTCATTCACCCACCCAACTCTCTGACCTCTGTTTGTTACCAACGAGGTGTCTGGAAACTCTGAATCTGGTGTACAGATGTGCATATGTGTAAAAAACTTACCAAGTGAAGACCAGACTGTCCCATGATATTGCAATGAAATGTGGAGGTAACTCAAAGTGAAAGTGATTAGATCCTGTCAGTTGGCTCCACACGAGTTACTAGAGATATAAGAAGAGATTTTTGAGACCAGAGACAAGCAGTATGAAAGGAGCTATGAGTGATTGAGAACTCCATACCAAGGGAGGCCCTAAGATAGTGGTGTCATGTTCAAGTAGAAACAGGGCCACTAAACAGGGCCCTGTGGGTGGCATACTGACTTAGAAAATCATAGATGAACATTATCTGTGCTTTGTTGTATTTTTATTTACTTTGTTAAATATTCCCCAATTATATTTTAATCTGGCTCAGGCTGTAATAAGATGGAATTCAGCCCCCTATAGTTGACATCTCTAATCTAAGACACTCATATGATGCTACTGGTTCAAGGGGCGGGGCGATAAATCCAGGGATGGAAAACAGGAGAGAAGAAGGTGTTCACTTTATTGCATATTCAAGAACTGTGAGTGTGGCCAACATTGTGGGACAAAGCCCAGTTTAATTACCCTAGTTACAGATCTTTGGGATCTATGCTTGAAGCCTTTACAATTTTGTAGGCCTTCCTAAAGTTTGCATTTCACTTGTATCTCCTTCAATAGCCTGAGTCCCTTCTGCACCACAATGAAGGCAGCAGATTAGGATTTTTATGGAAGAAACAGTCAACCAGTACAAATAAAATATATTAATACTAGGAGACTGCAGCATAAAGAAGCAATCAGTTACATCAGGCAAATTATAGAACTTCCTGAAGGAAGATTTCCAACAAAGATTCTATTATATCTATTAAAAGCTATCATATTTCATTTCTCCATTATAGCCCTTCAAATGCTTGAAGGCAGTTATTGTGTTTCCCCTAAGTCTTTGCATATCCAAGTTGAATACTCCTTCTATGGATCTCAAGAAGGCATGGTCTCCAATCTCTTCACCATACTGTTAGTTCTCCATTCCACTGTTAAATAGCCCTGGTCTTTAAGGAGCTTGCCATCTATTAGGGGATAAGACATGTACACAAAATATCTACAATAAAAACAATGTATTGGGGGGCAGAGCCAAGATGGCGGAGGGAAAGCAATGACTTGCTTGAGCTCTCCCTCAAACCCCTCCAAATACCTATAAAAAAATGGCTCTAAACAAATTCTAAAGTAGCAGAACCCACAAAAAAACAGAGTAAAAAAAATTTCCAGACCAAGACAACCTGGATGGCTGATCAGAAAGGTATATCGCACCGGGCTGGGAGAGGAGCGCAGTTCGGCGTGGGCAAGCAGGGCGCAGCGAACGTGGAGCAGGCCTCAGAGACCTGAATTGTGGGTAGCTGTGGTGGTTTCCAGACTTCTCAACCCACAAATGCCAAAGACAACTTAGAAGGTCAATGGGAAAAGTCTGTGACTGCGGTGAGAGAAGCTGGGTCTCAGCCACCCCCAGGGCAGCTGTTGCCTCCTGAGCTTCTGACCCACAGACTGAGGGGGAATCAAGTGGCTGATCAGAGAGGGATTGCAAGGATCTCTTTGCCAGTGCTGAGGGAGGAATCTCTTGCTCTGCCTTTGCTTGGATCTGGGTCACAGTTCTGAGGGGTGGTCCTGGGGCAAGGAGGAACGCTAGTGTGGTGGAGCTTCTTGTGCTGGTGGAGAGGAAACACCTCACCCCTTATCATAGCACCTTGGAAGAACTGAAAATTTTCAGGTTCCTAGAAGTATCTCTGAAAATAGCTGTACAAACCCCCAGAGCTTGGGACAGTACATTCTCTACACTGGAAGCAGACTCTTACCTTAACAAAGAGTTTAAAACTCAAGTAATTGGTTGGGATCATGAGCAAGCAGTGCAAAAAGAGTTAGACTATATTATATTACTTTGGTGACAAAGAAGATCAAAACATACAACCAGAAAAAGAAAACAAAGTCAAAGCTCCTACATCCAAAGCCTCCAATAAAAATATGAATCAGTCCCAGGCCTTGGAAGAGCTCAAAAGGGATTTTGAGAAGCAAGTAAGAGAAGTAGAGGAAAAACTGGGAAGAGAAATGAGAGTGATGCAAGAAAATCATGAAAAGCAAGTTAACAGCTTGCTAAAGGAGACCCAAAAAAATACTGAAGAAAATAACCTTAAAAAATAGCCCAACCTAAATGGCAAAAGAGGTCCAAACAGCCAATGAGGAGAGGAATGCCCTAAAAAGCAAAATTGGCCAAATGGAAAAGGAAGTCCAAAAGATTACTGAAGAAAATGTTTCCTTAAAAATTAGAATAGAGCAATTGGAAGCTAGTGACTTTATGAGAAATCAAGACACTGTAAAACAAATCCAAAAGAATGAAAAATTAGAAAACAATGTGAAATATCTCATTGGAAAAACAACTGACCTGGAAAATAGATCCAGGAGAGAGAATTTAAAAATTATTGGACTATCTGAAAGCCAAGATCAAAAAAAGAGCCTAGACATCATCTTTCAAGAAATTATCAAGGAAAACTGCCCTGATGTTTTAGAACCAGAGGGCAAAATAGAAATTAAAATAATCCACCAATCACCTCCTGAAAGAGATACCCAAAGGAAAACTCCTAGGAATATTGTTGCCAAATTCCAGAGTTCCCAGGTCAAGGAGAAAACATTACAAGTAGCCAGAAAGAAACAATTCAAGCACTGTGGAAACACAGTCAGGATAACACAAGATTTAGCAGCTTCTACATTAAGGGACCGCAGGGCATGGAATATAATATTCTGGAGGGCAAAGGAGATAGGATTACAACTAAGAATCACTTACCCAGCAACACTGAGTATAATTCTTCAGGAGAAAAAATGGTCATTCAGTGAAATAGAAGACTTTCAAGCATTCTTGATGAAAAGACCAGAGGTGAATAGAAAATTTGACTTTCAAATACAAGACTCAAGTGGAACATGAAGAGGTAAACAGGAAAGAGAAATCATAAGAGACTTATTAAGGTTGAACTGTTTACATTCCTGCATGGAAAGATGATATTTGTAACTCATGAGACCCTTGTCAGTATTAGGGTAGTTGGAGGGAAAAAATTATTTGTATATATGTATGTATATATATAGATAGACAGACAGATACATAGATAGATAGAGAGTGCAAGGTGAGTTGAAGATGAAGGGGACATATCTGGAGAATAAAATGAAGGGGTGAGAGAAGATTATACTAGAACAAGGAGAAAGGGAGAGGTAGAACGGGGTAAATTATCTCACAAAAAAAAACCAGAAAAGGAAAAGCTCTTAACAGTGGAGGGGAAACAGGGGAAGGTGAGAGGGAATGAGTGAATCTTATTCTCATAGGATTTGACTTAAGGAGGGAATAACATACACACTCAATTGGGTGTGGAAATCTGTCTTACCCTACAGGAAAATAGGAGGGGAAGGGGACAAGAGAGTAGGGGGATGATAGAGAGGAGGGCAGATTGGGAAAGAGGTAATCAGAAGCAAATACTTCTGAGGAGGGACAATGTCAAAAGAAAGAATAGAATAAATGGGAGGGTGGGATAGGATTAGGGGAAATAGAATTAGTTTTTCACAGCATGTCTACTATGGAAGTGTTTTGCATAACTGCACATGTATAGCCTATATTGAGTTGCTTGCCTTTTCAATGAGGATGGGTAGGGAGGGAGGAAGGGAGAAAATTTGGAACCCGAAGTTTTAAAAACACATGTTTAAAAAAATGTTTTCACATGCAACTGGAAAATAAGAAATACAGGAAATAGGTTACAGGAAAATAGAAGGGGAAGGGGATAAGAGAAAGGGAGAAGAAATAGAAGGGAAGGCAGACTAGGGGAAGGGGTATTCAGAAAGCATGCCATCTTGGGGTGGGGGAGGGGCAAGATGGGGTGAAAATTTGGAACTCAAAATCTTGTGGAAGTAAATGTTGAAAACTAAAAATAAATAAATTTATTAATTAAAAAAATAAAATATTCCATGTCTTCCACTAAAAAACAAACAAACAAACAAAAAAACAATGTATTATGGAAGGAGAAAAGGCATCAGAACATCTAGATGTGAATCCCTGGTCTTTAGGATTCATCTACGTGGAGATGGTGTTTAAACCCATATAAGTAAAAATGATTCACAAGGAGAGAATACAGAGTGAGAAGAGAAGAGGGCTTAGACCACATCTTCAAGGGATATATACTTCCACTGAGATAGCAAGGGAGTAAAGAAGAACAAGAGGCGGTAAGGTAGGGGAGAAAAGTGACCCAGAAGTTAAGGGAAGATAGATTGCCCAGGAGTATGGAACATTAGCTGTGTCAGAAGCTTCCACAAGATCAAGGGGAGTGAAGACTAAGAAAAACGTGAGTCTTTGGAGAAGGCACATCACCTCTCATGGCTCAGGTAATTATTGTTTAATCTGTAAGAATTTTAAAAATGAATTTGGTTAAACTGAATGATTTCTCTAAACCCTACAATCCTAAATTGGATTGTTTAAAGTTCCATGGAGGAAATGCCACCTGGTTTGGATCTTGAAGGAAAAGAATTTCAGCAGAGATGCTGAGGAAGTCCATTTCTTTTACAGGATGGAGTGAGGAATGACACACAAATAAACCGATGTAAGAGAGAACGAGAAATGAGGACTAGCATAGAAAAACTCAATCTTTTAAATAAAGGGAGAAAGAGGAAGAGAGAGGCCATCTGCTAAAAAGAGTGGAGAGGAAGGCCATTGGCGTTAGGAGTTGAGAGTAGTAGTTTAGAATGGTTTCTCAACAGAGTGTAATATGCATGAACAAAAGGATTGCCATGTAGCAGGACGGACTGGTTGAAGTTGGTCAACATGAATTTATAACGGCTTCAGTCAACGCAACTTCTTAACTTACCCATCTGGGAAGGAGGAGGAGAGAAGGGAGATGGTGGAAGCTATCCACTGTGGAGAAGAGTGATGGATCTTGAACAAAGGTAGGGCAAGGAGTGAAGACATTCAAGGGTGGAAGTCAGTACCTTTGAACTGGTTATCTTTAAGGCCAAGAAGCTGAAAAGTTGAAGATGAGGTCGGTCAGTCAACAGTCATTTATGATGCACTTGCTAATTGCCAGACACTGTGCTAAGTACTAGGCCAGAACCGAGGTGAGGGATTATATATTAACTTTATGAAGCTAGAAATAAATCTACTCTAGCTTTCCTTGTTCATCCTTGAAACTTTTATAATCTGTGAATTTTATAATCAGTAAAAAAATAATCTGTGATTTAAAAAATCGTTGTTGGTGGAGTTATTATTTTATTTAATTTAGTCAGTGTGTATAATGTGGTACAAATTCTGCTTACTTTACTCCACATCACTCATTTAGTACATTTCCTTTTGTCCTTTATGGAGGAGGCAGTAACATTTCAGTACATTCACATGACCATTCCTCCATCATTATACTCATACATTTTTTTTTAATTGGAACCAATGCTGTTTTGAGTATTTCTATATAAGCCATTCTCCAGCCCACCTTTCCCCCAGTTCACCTGGTAGTGGTATCCAAGGTTTGGGGGCTCTTCGAATTCTAATTTATATTACAATGACAAATATACCCTAAAGGAGGCCTCTGGAAATCCTTGGGAAAAAAGAAGGAAAACAGATCGCAATCTGTTTTTGCCTTCTCCAAACAAAAATGAAGTTGTTCCATTAATCCTCATCTTGCAAAATTGACCATTCAATGATCAAGAAGTCAAAGTCTCAAGAGCATCACTTTCCAGACATGCCAGGAAAGAGCTGCTGAGAAAATGAGCAGGACAAGGCTGGAATTTAACTTTCCCAAGAGGAGAAACAGAAGAACTAAACGAGACATGTAAAGAATGGAGCCCTTTGCCTAAATGTCAGCTACAGTCTGGAGTTTTTTTAAAGTGCTGATTATTTGGGCCAATTTCACTAGTTATGAATATCATATTGTGCACTGTAGTCTCTCAAGTGCCTGTTGGTCTTTTGCTGACCTAGCATTTGGGGGAGGGGTGGAGAAGGAGGCAGCTACTTGCTTAAGCCAGTACCAGCATTGTGGGACAAGCTTGCTCTCACTTCTAATTTCCCCACTTTAAAAGCTACTGGAGAGATGTGAGATGGCAAAGGTGAAGATGTCCTCAAATGGGACCATCCCTACCAATTCTGTATCCTGAAAAATGGTCATGTCATATATGCTTAAATAATAATTAATAGCCAACACATATAAATGGGTAAATGTCAAGGACAGCAATCAGAGATTTGGAAATAATAATGGCTAGTGTTTCTTTAATACTTTATATGCTTTATCTCACTTGATCTTCACAACCATTTTATAAGTTAGGGGCCATTATTATCTCTATTTTACAGATCAGGAAACTGAGGCTAAGTGTGGTTCAGTAACTTGCCTGGCATCAGATAGCTCATAACTGTCTGAGGCAGGATTTGAACTCAGATTTTCCCAACTTTTCCTCCAGCACTCTTGCTGCCATGTGGATAGAAGTGGTAAACAAGAATGGAAGGACCAGAATATGGAGGACACACATAGAGGCTAAAGGTTTGCCAAACACACTCGACATATTGTATCTCATTTGAACTTTGTATCTACCAATAATAAATACCCATTTTATAGATGAAGAAATGAAGAGGTTACTTAATTTCTCTAGAGTTACACAGCTATTAAGCAAAGGAGACAAAATCAAAACGAGCTAGCTCTGACTCCCGTCCGAGAACTTTGACTATTATACCATATCGACCCTTCATTAATGTGTATTTATTCAACTCTGTTTAACACGAATTTATTAAATACCTACTGTATACAAGGTATCCTACTAGGAACTAAGGCTCCAGAAATGAAACTGTCCCTGACCTCAAAAAGTTTATGTTCTACTAGGGCATAGGATGGTATGTGTGCACACAGAAAAGGAATGAGGCGTTGAGAATGACAGAGAGATCCCAGCGAAGTGTTCTCAGGAAATTTGAGGAGAGAAAATGACTTTATGTGGCATTGTATAGTTCATCAAGCTTTAAACAGTATCCTAAGGCATAATAGTAAGCAAGTAAGTAGCACAGGGGATGGACTGCTGGGCCTGGAGACAGGAAGACCCGAGTTCAAATCCCAGCTCAGACACTTACTAGTGGGATCCTGAGGAAGACACTTAACCTTTATCTGCTTTAGTGTCTTCATCTGTAAAATGAGGATAAATAACGTATCTCTCATGGTTGTAAGGATCAAATGAGATAATATTTATAAAGAGTTTTGGAAAACTCAAAGTACTATACAAATGACACTATTATTAATAATAAGCATTAATCATCATCATCATCATCATCATTATTAGCTGCATGGTATAGCAAATAGAGAGCCAGCATGAGAATGAGAAGACCCGGGTTCAAATTTCACCTCTGATTCATTATTTGCTGTGTGACCCTTGATAAATCACTTAATCTTCTTAGTATTCCAGCAATCTGCTAAGACTCTAGGCTTCTGGGTAGTTTCTCCTCCCACACTCCTCCCTGAAGGATTTACCCAATATCCTGAAGGCCCTCTGCTGGATCTTTGAATAAACCAATAGTTACATCAGGTTGTCGCTCTGCTCTCATGTAGACTGGTTCACTGCCTCTACCCATTCTACACTTTCTGAGTGATACATTGTCGCCTCTTCTGATCTTCAGTGACAGAGGAATTTCCCCACTGAGAGCTCCCCATATGAATGAAATAATAGTTCCAGTTCAAAGTAATTGATGATAACAATAATGACAGATATTGATATCACACTTTAAGGTTGGCATAGCACTTCACCTACCATACTTCATTTGAGCCTTATAACCATTGCAGAAGGTAAATGCCACAGATCAATCCTATTTTATGCACATGGGATCTGAGGGTCAAAGAAATTAAATGACTGATCCAGGATCACACAGTTAGTAAATATCTGAGGAGGGATTTGAACTCAAGTCTTCCTGACTCAAGGTACATCACTCTTTCTACTTTATCCATTTTAAAGATGAGGACACTGAGGCTTAGAGAAATGAGATGTGCCAGCATTTCTGAATGCTACTCATGCCTTCTTACTGAGGTGTAAACAGGGAGTGATTAGAGGAACCCCTGACATTCTGGACTGGTGCAACTCCCACCGAGTTGGATATGTATTCTGACTCTTTCAATCCAGCTGGAATGATACAGTAATTTCTGAGGATTCCCCAGTCCATCCAGAAGAGGAGCTGGGTAAAGAATTCCGTCTTTGTCTTTGGGGCTCATCCCTTGGGGCCTCTTCAAGCCTTCCCTTCATTTTTAAGTACTTCCCCCTTCCCCAGCAGCAATGGTTGTTACCATCACAGGACAGTAGGAACAGATGCGTGGCCAGATGAGGATGAGACCTCAGTCACCTTCCATTTTCTGTTTCCTCCCCTGAGCACAGGCTGATAATTAGTGATCATGATAAGGGAACATCTGCCTTGGCAGATAAGTTGTGAATTTCAGTGCTCCTGAGTCCCTGAGTTGGGAGGTCAGTCACCTGGTTGGAGAAAATGTCTACAACAACACACTTCTCAGAGAAGAAGTCCTCTGCCAGGATCGTCCTTTAGCTAAAAAACTCAAGAGAGCCAGGATCTGGCTTATCAGAGATTTGGACCATGAGTTGTTTGGACAATGCAGCTATTATGTGAAAGCGAGGCATCTGTTCCATCGTCATAGAAAGTTATCTCCACTTTCTTCAGGGAGTTTTAATAGTGTAAGGGACTACTTGAGATATTTTAATGTTTTTGTAGCCTTATCAATCTTTTCTGTCTTACATTGTCTCTGAAGTATAGGCAATAAACCTATCGCACCTGACAGCCATTTTAAACAGCAGCTTTTTTTTTTTTCTACAAAGAACTCTGTTGCCCACACTTTGGAGACACTCGACATGAACTGTACCTAAGATTTACTTTAGTTATTTCTCTGAAGGGACTTTGAAGTAGGAATGATGAGTCAGAAAGAAAAATCTCATAAACTTGAGGGAGGGGACTCAACCCCACCCCCAACCCCATATACTAGAACACCTTGGAAGATTCTTATAATTACCATAAACTTTGCAATGGAAACCTTGGGATTAAGACAGCTATGTGACAATGGGAACAATGCTGGATTTGAAGCCGGGAAGACTCGAGTTTGAATCTTGCCTCAGCTACTACCTTTGTGACCCTGAATCATTTAACCCCTCTCAGCCTCAGTTTCCTCATCTATAAAAGGGGATAATAATGGCATCTATCTTACAAGGTTGTTGTGAGGCATACCAAATAAGATAATAACTGGAAAGTACTTAGCACAGTGCGTGGCACATAGTAGGTGCTATATAGATGTTAACAATGATGATGATGATGATGATGATGATTGGGAAAACAAGGATCAAATGAGACAACATATATAAAGTGCTTTGCAGACCCTAAAGTGCTGTATGTATTATTATTATTAAATATATCCTTATTTAACCTGTTGATTTGGCAAGGCCAATAAAGGCTTACTTATCTGTAGAATTTCTTATCAATATAGTTGACAATCGGGTTCAGCCAGAAAGATAATCGAGTGAATCTCAACTGAAACTGTTTCTGTTCAGATGTTGGTAGAGATAGAGAACAATAATAAGAGATTGTGTTTACATAGGACTTCATAGTTTATAATCCCATCCCCACCCCAAGACAATAAAAGCACTTTCATCCCAATTTTACAGAAGAAGAAACTGAGGGTCAGAAAAGTGACTTGCGTAATGTCACAGCTTGAAGAACAATGGGGAAAAATGTTTTAAATCACTGTCTTTGATCCCAAATCCTGCACACTTTCTATTATTTCAGTATTTCCTCTCCTGTCTCTGCTTGTGACTTTCTAGCCATTACTTCCATGCCTCAGCTGCTATCTTACCCTGGAACATCCCTCTCCCATGCCAGCTGCCTGCTCCCATGGGTGAATTTCTCACTTCGGTAAGTTTCTCTCATTGGTGAGTTTTGGAGAGGGATCCAGGCTAGCCCACAGTCACTCCTCTCCTGGTTCTACTTCTGACTTTCCAGACTTCTGCCTTCCCTCCTTTTCCTCTCTCAGCTCCTTTTGTGTGTTGTCTTCGCCATTAGAATGGAAGCTCCTGGAGGACAGTCTATTATTATTGATATTATACACACGAGGGATTTTCTGTTGTCCTTTAGGTCACTTGCAATTTTTATTCTTTAGAAAGTATAGTGTTCCATGATTTGAGGTCAACTGGCATCACTAGATTATTCATGTTAGAACGATAATGGGTTTTGGTCAGGAAAAGCTTTGGGTTGTCAAAAATCCTGCACAATTTTCCAAATACACTTCAGCATGTTCCTCTCCTCCTGTTTATTTCTGGGTCAGTTTTATCACCCAACTGCCATGCCTCTCCTATTCATACAAATGCATGTCACAGTTTGAAAAGAGTTATTCTTCATCCATTTATCTTCTCTTATATGGACTTAGGCCACATTAAATGGTCATAAATATCACTGAGGAAATCCAGTCATTTTCTTGGGCTTTATGAAAGTAGTCCTGAATCATCCACAAAACAGGAGCATCTGGAGGACCTTACCATCTGGTAGAATAGATTCGGAGTCTGAGGTCCTGGATCTGACACTTACTACCTGTGTGACCTTAGACAAGTCACTTGACCTCCATGGATCAGTTTCCTCATTTGTCAAATGAAAGAGTAGGATTTGATGGTCTCAGAGGTCCCTTCCAGCTTTGAATCTATGACCCAATGATGTCCTCCTCCATTTGTACTCTGCATTCTTGATAATAGATCTATATTTTTAGTACATATGTTGTTTAATTTTGCTTTTTCTCAATTACATATAAATAAACATTTTTAACATTTGCTGTTTTTTAAAAAAAAATTGAGTTCCAAATTCTCTTCCTCCTGCCATCTCCTCCCCACTCCTTGAGAAGGCAAACAGTTTTATATAGATTATACATGTGTGGTGAAGCAAAGCATTTCCACATTAGCCATGTTGCAAAAAAGACTCAAAAATAAGAATAAATAAAGTTTAAAAAGCATGTTTCAATCTGCATTCAGACTCCATCAGTTTTTTCTCTAAAGGTAGAGAGCATTTTTCATCATTAAGTTCTTCAGAATCATCTTAGATCATTGTTTTGTTGAGAATAGATATGTCATTCATATTTGATCATCATACAATATTGCTGTTACCGTGTTCTCTTGGTTTGCTCATCTCACTTTGCCTCGGTTCATATAAGTCTTCCCAGGTTTTTCTGAAACCCTGCTCATCATCTCTTATAGTACAATAGTATTCGATCATAATCATAAAGCACAACTCATTCAGCCGTTCCCTCACTGAGTGGCATCTCCTTGATTTCCAATTCTTTGCCACCACAAAAAGAGCTGCTATCAACATTTTGTACATATCGGTAATTTTCCTTTCTCTTTGATCTCTCCTTCTTGATAATATTGACTGATTGCCTAATTGAAGGCAGTTGTAAGTATTTATTAAGCAGCTCCTTTGTACCAGGCACTGTGAGAGCTACTGTTATTGCATATACAACAGCAAGAATGTCCTGACCTTGAGGAACTTTGGGTGTAACTGATGTTCATAAATAAGACATCATTAAACAGAGTGCCCCCCACTCCAAGCACATCCCTTAGCTTAACCTCTATAATATGCCACCTCTCTTTTTATGTCTATTTATACAACACTGACTACCTCACTGGTTGTATCTACAGTCAAAGAAAAATCCATTTCTTGGCACAAGATATAAATTATCTAAGGGACTGAACCTTAGATTCTGATTACAAAAAATATAAGAAAAATATAATTCTGCAATTTGATTATGTTGGACAAAAATAGTCTGACAGACGTCTCAGCTTTTAGCTTTAAAAATTAGATATCCTGCTGCATTTGAAAAATACATTTGTCAGTCAATAAATATTTTAAGTGCCAACTATGTGCCAGCTATTGTTCTAAGCTTTGGGGGTTCTAAGAAAGGCAAAAGAAAATCTCTGCTCTCAAGAAACTCACAGCCTAATGAGGGAGGCAACATGCAAATAGCTCTATACAGACAAGCTACACACAGGATAAACTGAAAATTATCAGAAGAAAGTCACTCAAATTAATGGGGGTATAAGATTTCCAAAGTATAGATGTTGTCTCCACCAACACCACAAGCCCATTCATGCTTCATCTGTCTATGTAATTGGTATCCAACATGGATACCTTAACCTTCCTTTATAGAAAGGCTAACCGATGTGCTGGAGGCCCTTTCAGTTCTCTTATTGTCTCAGGGTAGCGTTCAACCCATCTTGAGTAGGGCATTGGACTTGGAGTCAAGAGGATCTGGGTTGAAATCCTGCCCTTACTAACTATGACAGTGGGGAAATCATAATAGCTCAGTTTCCTCATCTGGACCTGATGTTCTCTGATGCCCCTTCCAGCTCTATGATCCTATAATCTGTTGTCTCCTGAGAACACTAAATTGTCAATTCCATCCAGAACCTTAGGGATCATCCAGTCCAGCTAGATTGTTCTGAAGATGTAGGAAACTGTGCCCAGGAAAGTCACCACTTGCCCCATTCTTATTTCATAGCTGGCCCAACGCCTTTCCCAGACATAAAGACCCTCAGTAGTGTTCTTGATAGCATCTCAGGTTACCTTCTGAAGTCCAAATTCCAAGAATCATTTCCATTCTGAAAATATTTCAAAACAAATGGGTGCATGATGATATTTCTTGAAAGCTAGTTGTTGAGCCAATACCAACTAATTCAATTCAACAAACATTGATTATGTGAGAAATTATTGTTAATAACCAATGATTTGCAGAGATCCAGAGTTCCACTCCTTTTTCCAAAGCCCCTCATTTCAAGGCTCAGTCCCTGACAGACAGGATTCTCTCATTAATTGTTAACCAATCAAAGTTGATTGCCACCCTCAGGACCACCCACTCTTCCAAGGGCATATAAACTATGAGCCCACTACCACGATTCATCTTTAGCATTTGAGAGTGTCACTGACCTATTTTATTGGTAATATGCTAGCATTATTAATAAAATTATTAATTACCCAGAAATTATGTCTCAAACTTTTTAAATGACACAATTTAAATGCCTACTATGTGCAAGACACAAGGTTAGGGATAAAAAGACAAAAACAAAGCAGTTCTTGGCTTCAAGGAGCTTACATTCTATGCTCTCCTGCCAAACCAAGCAATTTGGCTCATATGGGCATCTATAAACTTGGCTTGGGTATCTACTAATTCCTTAGAATAGTAATGGCCATTGTCTTTGTAGTGGTCATAAGCCAACAAGACAGGGAGTTCAAACATGGCCAATGGGAGAGGAATAAATGGATGAGTTCCATTGAATCCTGAGTCATAGGAGAAGCAGAACAAAATGTAAGATTGATTAATAGTTTGCCTTGAGATATTTGCCAGATGAGTAATAGTGAAGAGATTACAATGGTCTTATTTAAAAATAATAATAACAAACATAGCTTAATTCCCCAGACTCCTGAGGTGAAATTTTTCTTTAAAGGACTCAAGGATGAATTCTGTCATAATTTCTTATGGCCTTGGCTCCTCATAAATCATTCTTATAGCTCAAAAGCCAAGGCTAGCAAAAAAAAAAAGAAATCAGGAAACAGGGCAAAAACTCAGCTAACCTGATTTGAAATTCCTGTTAAGTGAGAACAGAGAAAGGAGACAGTAAAGAGGAGAGTTGAACTAGCCGCACACAAACCCCCAAGAGCTTTTCACACTCATTTGCTTCCATATACAAAGCCCAACTCAGCTAATCAGCAATCTTTCCTTCTTTTCTTTCTTGAAATACAGGATAGCAGGGTACAAGTGGGGAACATTCCAACCCACCACATTAGCACATACACGTAACACACAGAAGGCTTCTTGGACCTGCCAGTGCTCTTCATCTGATGTGTCAGAGTGGAAGACTTATGAAGGAGAAATGCTATAGTTTTCCCCAAAGTGCTATATTCCCCTCTCCAAAAAAGAACCTTATTCTTGGGTTTGAAAGAATGATTTTTTCCCCAGATCTCATGTGGCTAGAGTTAAACAGAGCTTTCTTTATTTCTTTCTAAAATCAGACTCCGCTTCCCTATGGCTTACAGGAGAGATAACCACAGGGCTATTTTTAATAAGCCTCAGGAGGGTGTCTTAGATTGGGTTTATTTTGTGATATAAGAGGTACAATAAACACACTCTTTGTCAAGAATTCATCCAACCCAAAAGCTTAAATCACCACCCCAGGCCTGGACAATGGACATTGGTGTTTGGAATGATGAATGGCCTCAAGATTCTTAAAGCTCCCCAATTTCTTTCTGAATGTAAGGAGAATTACACTGTGTTCTTTATAATTTCCATGGAGTGGGGGAGGTGTTTGGATGTGGAGTTTAATTGATGTAGAGAACTGCTGGTGAAGGAATTTCTTCTACCAGTGCACATTAACAGGTCTGATGATGTCACCTCACTATTCAAACAGCACCTTCAGCTCCCTTCTAACAAAAGGATCAAATGTGCCTTCCTCTCTTTGACACATAAAGCTCAACATGACCCTATTCTGTTCCAGCCTTATTACACAATTCTCCCCACCATGCACTCCCAGTTCAGGAAAGCTAGCTTTCTTGCTGTTTTTCACACATGACACTCTAAGTTCTATCTCTAGACCTTTGTACTGGCTTTGCCCCTGTGTAGTGAGGCATTACATCAGAGCCAGCCCAGCTCCATCTCCTCCTCAGGGTTCTAGTGGTATTCTGAGACATTTGGATTTCTCTTATCTAACTCTAATGACTCAAGTTCTCCAAGGTCTCCCAGAGTTAGATGTCAGTGAGTAGAGCCTAAGTTCTATCTAACCTCTGAACATCAATGAGTTTTTACAAGAGGAAATTTACTTAAAAGATACAGCAAGAATAGAACTGTAAAATTTCCCACCAAAAACCTCAGAAACACACTCTCCTCTATACTGCCATAGCTCTGGGGAGATTCGGCCCACTCAGTACAATTTCTCCATAGTGTTAGTCCTATCGAGTTCATATACATCACTCTCATCTTTGCCTGAGTCCCCATCTCAACCACCACTGGACTGGGTCCCAGAGAGCCTCACTCCTCAAGGGATTGATACAGCCATGGACTTTGACTTCTGGACTCCCAGAATCTGTGATGCCCAGATGCCCACAGACATGCTCTCCTGACCTTTCAAGCTTCCAGATTAATCTCCTTCACTTAAAATGGAAGAACAAATGCAAAGTAAAAGACAGAGGCTCATTTTCACAGGGTCACAAGAAGGCCAAGAGGGAAGAAGCCCAAGGCCTCTCCTCCTGAAGCTTTTAGCAGATGTCGTCAGTGAAAGAGTCAAACCATGAAAGAGCTCCACCATTTGTTATTGTCCAGCCATTTCAGTTGTCTCCAACTCTTTGTGATACCATTTGGTGTTTTCTTGACAAAGATACTGGAACCATTTCTTTCTCCAGTTCATTTTACAGATGAGGAAATTGAGACAAACAGGGTCAAGTGATTTGCCCAGTAACTGTCTGAGGCCAGATTTGAACTCAGAAAGATGAGTCTTCCTGACTCTAGGCCCAGTGCTCTATGAACTATGATGCCTCCTAGCTGCCCACATGCCACTTAGCTGCCTAGCCCTTCACCAACAGAGCAGCAAAAAAAAATGCTCTGCTTTGTGAAAGCATCCCCAGTTTTGTCTCCAGAGCCAATCAAGAGTCCACCAGTCATCAAGTAGTTTTCAGACTAGAATCAATTGCAAAATTTCTATGTAGGTCCCTAGGTGTCTCCAAGGGACTTCTATTACATATCAACATGGCTCTCCAGATCCAGACTCCTCAATCTCCTGCACTTGAAGTGATACCATCAGAGGTGCTTTGCACACCTGCCAGCATCCATTGCCCCCATGTCTTGGAATCCCTGATTTCTTTCAAGATGTTGTCCAAGGACCACTTTCCATACAAGGTCTTTTTTGATCCTTCTAGCTGAGAGTGCCTTTACCATTGTTGCATGCTTTTATCTCATGTGTGTGTGTGTGTGTGTGTGTGTGTGTATGTGTGTACACACATATGTGCAGTTGTAGAAGTTCCCTAACAAGGAGTTCTGGAGTTTCCTACTTGATGAAATCACAGGATCTAAGACTAAAATCAAATCAACCAACACCAAAAAACTTTTTGATGACTGAAATAACTGTAGAAGACCATATAAATGAAGAGCATTTTCCATCCACCTCAAGAAAATGAATGATGTTGCTTATACCTATGCTCTTCATTGTGGCTGGCCCAAAGTTTGACCTTCTCTTTAAGTCTGTACTCCCCTCTCCCCATCTGCCTCTTTAGAGAGTAGAGGAAAAACCAAGGGCTTCTGGTTCAAAGACACATTTTTTTTAAATAATGAGGTTAGCTCATGAGGGTTTTATTCTAGGGTGAATTTCCCATTGCCTCATGGCTTCTTTCTCTATAAAGAATTTTCTTCCAAAAAATAAAAACTCTAAAATTACAAATTAGAAATCAGAATCAGAAAATACTCTGAGCCTCCAGGCAATCTGTTGATAGCCATGCCAGGAGCCAGCTGAATTTAGCATAATCAATTCTCCACAGCTTTTCCTTCTCTCTCATACTCTCTATAGCAAAAACAGAAACTAAAGATGCAATTAAAATCATTTTTTTATGTTTATCTAGCAAACCATCATCAACATTGTAAAGAACTGTTAGGAAACCGTTAATAATAAAGCCTGCCACTAGTTGTACTTGGCTGTAAAACAAAGGAGAGAAGCAGAGGATTGAGTGAATTCCCCATTGTTCCAGCTGGTTTCTACAAGAAGCCAGAATCCAGTCATTGTATTCTCTTAATAGTCTCAGCTTCATGGCTGGGAAAGGATGAGGATCCAGCCTTTACAAGGCTTAGAGTCCCGAGAAGGGTCCTCCATCTCTTGCTTCTGCTCCAACGGCCACATACTCTCACATTCTCCTACTGGGTCCCTTTCCAGAAAGACCTTTAAAACTGCTTCTTCTGCCCTTCTGTCTTGATTCCCTCAACAGAGTAAGTTGATAAATATTTATTAAGTACATACTATGTGCCAGGCACCATGCTAAACACTAGAGATACAAAGAAGGGTTAAAGACAGTCCTTTTCCTTGAGGAGCTCATATTATAAAGGAATTGTTTTTGTTACTATTATTGTTATTATTACTTAATATTATTATCCTCTCTTCTTGAACTAGGAAGAAACACAAAGTGCAGGTCATTAGCCACTTAGACTCTCTCATAAGAAAGCAGGTCCAAGTGTGCCAGAACAATTACATTCAAGACTCTTACATGGTACATGTGATTTCCTCCTTAAAATGTCAGTTTTCCAAGGGCGAGAGATCATTCTTCTTTTGTCTTTGTATGTCTAGTACTTAGTAGAGTATCTGCATAAAGTAGGTGATAAATACATAATCATTGATAGATGATGCAGCTTTAAAGAGTTAGCTAGGGTACTAAGTGGTTAAGTGACAGCTATCCCACACACCCCTTCCCCCCCACCCAAGCTCAAAAGTATCCTGGATGATGAAACCTTGGGGCAAAGCTCTGCTTGGCCTCACTAAGGTTGGAAGGGGGGTTGTTGTTGTTGTTTTGTTGTTGTTATTGTTGGTGTTGTTTACTGTTGGTTGGTTGGTTTGATTTGATTTAGTTTTGGACCCTGTGATTTCATCACTTCGGAAACTCCTTGTGAGGGAACTCCTACCAGGGTAGATTAACAACTACTCTGCAGTGTATTGTGATATGAAAAAGTTCAAGAGACAGTTTCTGGGTAATGAATCCTTTCATTAATCATGCTGGCAGATGATTAATTAAAGGGGTCAGTGGCACTTTTGAAAATCAGAGACCTTTCATGGAACCCACTCAATAGTTGTATGCTCTTGGAAGAGTGGTTATTCCTTAGGGTGGCAATCAACTCTGATTGGTTAACAAGTAATGAGAGAATCAATATTATGAGAGGTGGCCTTATTCTAATGAGAGTCTGGGGAACAAGACTCTGATCACTCAGTCTTGGTCAAAGAGACTTAATTTTTCCCAGACCAGCCCAGTCAAGAACAATCTAGACAAAAGGGGGAATCTACTTCCATTCAGAATTGTCTGACTAAAACAAAAAGGACTGGAATCCATCAATTCACCTAAACTAAAATTTCTTTACATTTTGATCAGATCTGAGTTTTCACCCGAGATTTCATCTCAGTATGAACCCTGTACTTCAAAGGCTGCTTGAATAACCTACAGGGGCTGATTCGTAAATAAAGGAAAGGTAGGGGGCGGGGTGGAACACCTTAGTCCTAATTCATTGGCTGTTGATATAGGAGAGAAATAATCATTTCCCTTGGTAGTCTTAGAGAATTGCCTGGGGCAGTTAGTCCATGTCAGAGGCAGCGCTTGATCCCAGGTCCTCTGACTTAAATCCAATGTCCTTTCCACTAGGACAGTGTCCTATTCATCTTTCTATTTCCTCCATTCCCTAGCACAGGATTTCACATGTAGTAGATTGTTGATAAATGTTTATAAAATTAAATATAAATTGAGCTGAAAAGAAGGGTTTTTTTTTGTTGTTTTTTTTTTTAAGCAATTGGGGTTAAGTGACTTGCCCAGGGTCACACTGCGAGTAAGTAAGTATCAAGTGTTTGGTCTGAGGCCAGATTTGAACTCAGGTACTCCTGACTTCAGGGCTGATGCTCTATCCAATTCACTGCCTAGCTGCCCCAGAAGTTATTCTTACTAGCGTTACTCACATGGTTAAGGTAATACCAGAGAAAAATCTAATCCAATTCAACATTCACTAAGTACCCACTATGTACAAGGTGAGAGACGGTATGGTTTGCTAGAGCTTAAACGGCTGACCTTGGACTCAGGAAGATCTGGATTCAAATCAATCAGTTAATAAACACTTATTAAACACCTACCTTGTGAAAGCACTGAGGATATGAGTACAAAGAATAAAACAATTCCTACTGGCAAGTAGCTTATATTCCATGAGGCTGCCACACCCTAGTTGTGAAACCAAGGACAAGTCCCTGAAGCTTTCATTAGTACACAGAATTTCTTAACCCTTTTTATATCATGGATCTCTTTTGCAGTCTGGTGAAGCCTGTGTACCCCTTTCTTAGAATAATGTTTCAAAACCTATGAAAGTAAGTACAAACTATTATAAGGAATTCTGTTAAAATATGATTATGTATGTAATATATGTATATATTTGTGATATATACATATATGTACATATGTGATATATTTATATTATGCAAATACATATTTAAATATATACTTATATTATACAAATTTTTATTTGTGGACCTTAGGTTAAGAATCTCTCCTATAAGAATATAAACCATAGCTGACAAATTGATCACCATTGGTAGAAAATTATATGCCAGAAATTCCCCACACCAGTGAAATCACAAGTCTTGACAACACCACACACATCTCTATTGATATGAACACAAAATGAAAAACTGCTTCTGTTTTCATGGATCTTACATTCTACTGTACAAAACACTTTTAAAAACTTCACTTATCTTATTTAAAAGCTTCATGTATTCACCGCAGTGCAGAAAGTTAAATATGTCTATCTTTACTTTATAGGGCAACGGAAAGATGCATGGTAAATATATGGAGGCCATAGTGTAGGACCGATGATAGCTCAACACATGAAGCATGAGGATGGCTTTAGAGTTGGAAGAGACCTTAGTCCACTTTCCTTAGGTTACAGATGAGGGAATGAAGGCCCATGGAGTTTAAGTTATTTGCCAAATGTTACCTAGGTAGTAAATAAGAACAAGTATTTTAATCTAGGTCCTTTTCTCTAAATCCTATGCCTTATCTTCTTCACCATGCTGTCTCCTCCTTGTATAACTAGAGGATGAAGTGGCAAGGTCTTCATATCAAGAGTAAGGAATCAGGGCAGCTAGGTGGCACAATGGATAGAGCACCGGCCCTGAAGTCAGGAGGACCTGAGTTTAAATCTGACCTCAGACCAAACACTCTGTGTGACCCTGGGCAAGTCACTTAACCCCAACTGCCTAAGCAAAAAAAAAAAAAAAAAGTAAGGAATCACAGAATATTTGAGTAGGAAGGGATCTCTAGGGATTAATAGATGGACAGCCCATATTGCTTTGGTACCTCTGAAGTATTAAACGAACCAGAGAAAGGTATCCAAAATGGTGAGTGATTTCTCTATGGAAGTTCTTCAGACGGATATGGATAAGAAGCTCATGAAACAATCATAACAATATACAGGAAGACTGAGGAAATGCCACCCTTTGAAGTCCCAAAACTGTCACTGAAATATAAAAACATAGGCTTCCGTATAGTTAAAAAAAGTTTCTACATTGTGGCTATTTCTTAGCCAATATTCATATGACAAATCTTGGGATGCTTAAATGTATCCAAAAAAGAAAATAAACCCTGCAAACAGATGTAATCATCCTCTATGGACCTTCTGGCTAATTCAATAAAAGATTTTTGAGCTGCAGACTCCTTGGGAAAAACAACCCAGATTTTGAATATGTTCTCTAAAGAAAATGATTTTTCAAGATGATACTCACAATCCTGCAGCAGAGTTATGTTCTATTCTATTTTTGAAAAAGGTTTAACTTTGGTTTCAGACAGATAATAGTAATACCTCATTATCTGGCATGTCAAGAATTGAGCTATGTCTTTCACATAAAGGAATTTTCCAGATAACCGAAGATTGGTCCTTCAAATTGCCAATTTAAAAAAAAAAACACCAGTTGTTATGGTAATCTTTCTAACACAAAATACTGTATTTTTAAGCAGTAAAGAAGTAGAGGGAGGAAAGCAAGAAAGATATAAACAGAGATAGAATGAAAGAGATAAGGAGTGGCAGAGAGATAGAGACAAAAAGAAAAAAGGAGATTGGAGGGGAGAAGAAGAGAAAGAATATCAATGTGCAATGCACAGAGGACTGGAGTCAGAAAGACCTGGGTTTAAGTCGTGTAGTTTCTCAGTGCCTTGAGCAAGTCCATAAAATGCTTCCCCCGGATCCAATTGCCTCATTTATAAAATGAGGGGATTGGACTAGATGACCTTTGAGGCCCCTTCCAGGTCTCGATCTATGATCTTACGGTCCTGTGATCATAAGCAATAGACGAATCACAATCAGCGGAGGAAATTTCTACACTGGGAGTTCCTGATACCGATGAAATCACAGTTATGCACTGATTTCTTCATACATCTGACACATATACTATATATACATATATCACATATGTATAATGTATATGTGTGTGATGTATACATGTGTGTTGCCCACGTAGGTTATGTTCTGTATGAATTTACCTAGATTGTGGCTCACAGAGAGTCATGAAAACATATCTCTGCCATAAAAAGGGAAAAGGATCCACATGTACAAAAATATACATAGCAGCTCTTTTTGTAGCAGCAAAGAATTGGAAATTGAGAGGATGCTTATCAATTGGGGAATGGCTGAACAAGTTGTGGTATATGAATGTGACGGAATACTATTGTGCTATAAGAAATGATGAGCAGGCAGATTTCAGAAAAACCTGGAAAGACTTGTATGGTATGATGCTGAGTGAAGTGAGCAGAACCAGGAGAACGTTGTACACAGCAACAGCAACATTGTGCAATGATCAACTATGATTGACTTAGCTCTTCACAGCAGTACAATGATCCAAGATAATTCCAAAAGACTCATGATGGAAAATACTAGCTACATCCAGAGAAAGAACTATGGATTCTGAATGTAGATCAAAGCACACTATTTTCACTTTTTAAAAATTTTTTTTTTTCTTTCTCATGGTTTTCCCCTTTTGTTCTTACTTTTTTTTCACAACATGACTAATGTGGAAATGCATTTAACATGGTTGTACATGTGTAGCCTATATCAGATTGCTTGCTGTCTTGGGGAGGGAAGAGAGTGAGGGAGAAAAATTTGAAACTCAAAATTTTACAAAAATGAATATTGAAGATTATTTTTACATGTAATTGGGGGAAAATACTATTAAAAAAACCTTTCAAAAAAAAAGAAAAAATAAAGAAAACAATTCTCTGGAATATCTTCCTCCCATCTTTCTCCAGTGGAGACTTTTATTACTTCCAGCTGGGAAGCAAGAGATTGGGGCCACAAGGTTGGCCATTCTGCTCTCCTCAGAGAGGTCATACATGGCTAGAGGTACATCTGTCTGCCTCCCTAAGTGTTGTTAGTCTAGGGAAAATAAATTTCGGGTTCAAGCTACTCTCCTGATTGCTACCCCTTAATGGGGGAGGAGTTCACTGAGGTATGTTCCAAAAGTTTGAATCCATCCCTATCAAATACCAGTTACACACAAACTATCACATGTGGTAAATAGCCAACAAATCCATTTATCCAAGCCAACAGCAAAAAGAAATCAGAAAAGTTATATAGATGAGAACGTACCAAACATTATACAGAGTGGATAAGCTCTTCCACTAGGAAGAGTATTCAGCTCAACTGAGACCACAATGCCTCTCACCCAAGGGGAAATTTCCTTAAGTCTCTAGAGGCCAGCTGGGAACAGGGGCATGCTTGAGGCACTGACTTCGTTGCACGATGACTTCTTCCCAGAGTCTTTCTGTCCCTCTAGAGACCTCTCTATGAAGAGAACTTGCACTTTCTCTTGACGCTGGAAACCAGACGACGAATAGAACCTCTCCAAAACTGTTGACAACTTTGTCTCTCACACCAACACATAAAACCGAGTGAGGAAGTCTAATGAAGGGGTGACAAGAAGAGATGAATGGGGCTTGAACTAGAGTATGAATGGAAAGAGGGGGACAGGTGTGAAAATCAAAATGAATAGATTTTGATTAGCCATATGGAGTAAGGAAGAATAAGGAATCAAAAAGAAAGCCAAGGTTACGAACCGGGGTGACTGGGACGATGATGGCACCCTCAAAAGCAATAGGAAACTTTGGAAGAAGTCTTGACTTGGGACACTGCCCTATGGGGATGGGAGGGAGGAAAAGGGAAAACATCACAGACATTAGTGTATATGGTAGATCAGGTCAGGGAGGAACTTTTTTCACGTGACCACTGGAAGTAAGAAACAATTTTGTTTCTATTTTAGCTCATTATTCTTGACGACCAAATGCAATATGCAGTGACTTCTGCCTGCTGAAGCAATCCAAATAGTATCAGTGTTTTCTATATTTCAGTATGTGTCAGAGCTAAGAACTCAAGTTCTTTGTTTAAGGTATCTTAAAGAAGGTATCCCTGGGGTAGCTTTATATGGTCATTCAATTAGCACAGACTGATTGCCTCGATATATTCCATGAAGGAATTCCAGAGAATACCATTTCCTCCTCAAATTAGCAACACATACATCCATCATGAAACTCCACATCACCCTGTCAGGTCTGAGTGAACAGACCCAAGGCAAATACTAGCATTTTAGATCATACATACTTCAGGAATAGGTAGTTTAAATTCCAACTATATCCAGTTTCCAAAATGAATTCAGCAGGTCTCCTGCTGCTTCTTTAGTTAATTACAGAATGCCAGTGGGAGGGGAAAAAAATAACCCACCACACCTGTGATGAATAATTCAGTTTCACAAGCAACACATCTGGAAACTGAATCTGGCATGCCATGGGAAAAGGATTTGTCATTCTAAACTGTAAATCATGAGTGTTTTGAACATTTAGGTCTGAGAATAATGCAAATTAATTTTATAAATAAGGTTAGAGAAATGGTCTTTATCTCTGCCCCAAACCTTGTCCTAGTAAATTTTCCAAGGAATAATCATGGACAGTGTGATCGTTTCTTTTTCCTTTAGAAATGGGAATATTAAGAAGAGAAGACAAGTATTTCTCCTCTCCCAAACTTTTGCCAACTCTGTACCTCACACCAACATGCAGACTTGAATGAGGAAGTTCAATTAAGAGGCTATAGCAGTTGATGAATATGGCTTGAACTGGGGTGGCAGCAGAATGGATGAAGAGAGTGGGACAGATGTAAAGGTAGAAATGACAAACATCATTCTGGAGCCTAGATATTCATCTGAAACACTGAGCAGATGTGTTACTAATTACAAGCAAGGGAATGGTGTGTTTTCTCTGAAAATGACTATTTTTTCATGTCATTCACTATTGCTATTGCCACTGTTAACAATCTGTCCACTGAAGATTTGTAAATTGTAGAAGTAAGCTTGTTTGTTTAAACGTATATATAACATTAAAGAAAGACTGTTGGCCCTAAAAGATACAGCATTGCCTTATGCTTATGCATATGATCTGACCTGGCTTCCATCCTTGGGGAGTTTGACCTTTAATGAGAGACAGCTGAGGATCCTTTTATTCATAGCCTTTGGCTCATTAAACTCACACATTGGTATCTCAGGGACAAATTACATAAAGGTTAGAGTATGGCCCATTAGGAGTTTCTCCCTAAAGGAGAGAGTAGATTATATTATGAATTAGGTATAGGACAGTTATTTATTTCCTACCCACAAAAGAAATGTTAAAGGACACAAAGACTTATAAGAAGCCTATTATAGCTACTTAAATATTCTTCCATATACTGGGCCACAAGTATTAAAACATAAAGCAGTTTACAAGATTACAAAATAGTACATATTTCATTGCATTTCTGCACTGCTCAAACAACTCCCAGACATCTTCATAGTGGCGGAATTCTCTTTAATATGGGAACTTCCTGAGGCACCAGTCAGCTCCACCACATGGACCCATGAATCCAGATTCACTGAACTCATATGGTGTAAGGTCTGGAATTTGCCTAGTTGGAGAACCCTTTACCTCCCCCCTAACCATGGGGTGTTCTTTTGATACCAAAGGAAGATGCCAAGTATCTCCAGACTGATTATAGGTAGTGGTTTAATCAATCATTAGGAACACTTATAAATAGGCTATTTGGGGTCTGGGGTGGCAGCCAGACGGTTCAGTGGATCCTCACTAAGAACTACCAAAATCCCCATGGTAATTATATATTAAAAAAAAAAAACCCAAAGGGAGGAGGAGCTAGAGAGTGCATCACTACTTATTGGTGGATATTTTTAGTTTTCTGCTTGGGAGTTGAACCAATGTTATGCCTAAACATAAGTTTGTGTATTGACCATGTATATGTCACAATATTATTGTTATGGCCTTCCTAGGAGATCATAGTATCTTAAGTTATTACTCAATGTCTAAAATATAATTATCTAAGTTATGATTGTTAACAGGTCACCATGTTCTGGCTTCCACCATTCACAGAGTTAAAGCTTTTATGCTTTTCACTTATTACTATACTTTATGGCTTTTTCCCAGTAGGAACCCTACATATGGTCACATCCAAATCCAGGCACTTTCACATCAAAATCAAAGTTTGGTCACTTCTTAGGAAAGAAATCACAAAGCAGATATGGCAGCCAGGGGTCTCTGCAAGCTAACCTAGTTGAGTCCACCTGCTCTAATTGCCATTTGGGAGAGTTTTGCCATTTAGTTGGAGTGGGAGAAAAGCCCTCTACCTCTTTGCTGTAAATTACATAATGTCACCTGAAGAGTCAAAGAAAGAAGAGAGAATGGGAAGTTATCTCTCCTTTTGATCTGATGCAGCACCCTACCTCCTGCTTTTGTCACTGGGTGGAAGGAAGACCAAAGAAGCTGTCAGGCATCAAGTACTGTCAGTGCTGAACCACCGTCATTTCAGAAAGCTCCAACATACCAAAGGGCAGAGTCATTCATATTGGAAGGAGGAAGGGCAGTCTCGCATATTTTTACTTTGTTCCAGGCAGGCACTAGAGATACAAATACAAAATTTAGGTAGTACTGCCTTAAGGAGCTGCCACTTTATTTGCAGGAGAGAATTCACAAAGAGGAGCAGTAGATAAGGAAGGGATTTTTGGAGTGGAAAAGTCACTGAAATGCTGAATGGAGTCTGGAAAATTATTCCCTTTCTAGAAGAAATTGTAGTTTTGATTTAATTATGATTCCCTGAGCAAGTGGTAGCAAACAGGAGAGAGGGCATCAGGGCAAAAAGATGGAAGTAGTTAGATGGGAAGTGAAGTGTGATCTGGGGACCTTGGTCAGATAGAGTAAAGAAGGAAAGGGAAAAAAAATTAGATCACAGTTACTTCACAACCTCGCTATTGTATGCCAGGTACTGAACTAAGTGTTTTACAGATACATCTCATTTCATCTTCAGAATAATCCTGGGAGGTAAATTTTATTATCATCCTCATTTTACAGTGAGGAAACTGAGGTAAACAGAGGTTAAGTAACACATAGTAGGCATTTCAAGTATTCTTGTTCCCTTCCCTAAAAAGAAAATTATACTCACCAGAGAGTGTGGTGCTAGTTTGGGTGATGTTTTGTACTGAGTTATTCAATGGGGAAAGAACACTGTTGAGGGCTTGTGAGCTTTACTAATGCTAGGAAACCACCTCCCCAAACCCTCAAGATCCCTGAGAAGAGATATAGGCAGCCTGGCTCTGAAGACCCAGCTTTTCAAGTTCTCCTCTAAGTTGAGATAGTAACTGGAAAGCCCATGCTACACACACTAGGAACTTAGAAATCTATGAAAGAAGATTCTGCTGACCTAAGCCCATGGATCAGGAGGAAAGGTGAAGTCTTTTCTTGCAGAAGGGTATGAAAGGGGTAGGTAATAGCTCTGTTCTATTAGTTCAATAGTTGTGTGAAAGTACTGGTGCTGGCTTTTTGAAGCAAAGTCCTGGGCTGGACAGGAGTAAGGGAAAGTGATGCAAGATGACATAGGGGCAACATCTCCCAGCATTCCAATACCCAAAACATCAACGTTTTTTTTTAAAAAAGCTAAAAGTTTCCCTTAAGGTAGAATAAGAAAAGTCAGATAAATCAAGCAGTAATAAACAATAGCTTAAGGTTAATGGAACAGAGGATGTTTGTCTGAGGTCAGGTGTGTCTTCCCTTGAAAATTGTTAAACCATTCTTTTGGATCAGGGTTCTTCAAGCCCTTGTGTTATGGAGCCCTTGGGCAGTCTGGTGAAGCATATGGACCTCTTCTCAAAAAAAAGTTTTTAAAATACATACAATTACATAGGAAACCAATTATATTGAAATAAGGTTATCAAAGCATATATATTTAAAATTCATGGACTCTAGCTTAAGAACTGCTACTGTGGACCAATGTTAGATTATTAAATATTTGTATGTTATTTTAACAGGGTTCTGTTTATGAAGGAAATGAATAAATTACTAGATCATGGGTGAGCATATGGTCACTTGGTTATCCACATTTAGGTCAAGCCTCACTTGGCAGCTGACCAGTGCAGAGAATGACCACCCACTACCACCACTATAATGATAGTAGCTACACAAACATGAGACCTTGTAAAATGATGAGAAATGTCACGTAAGGGAGAGTTATCCATTCTACCCATGGGTCACACAGTGAGTTGTTAATGGAAGAACTAAGGTTAGAATTCAAATCTCCTAACTCCCAAGACACAATTCTTTACACAAAATCATTACACAAAAGTTCCCTTTGGGGGCTGTAGCAATCCACAGTAACTGAAGTCACCTCATACTGGACCACAGTGCCCTGCTCTGGCCTTTACATGTATCTGTTTCCTCCTTCTCTACTTCTAGCTTTCCCAAAAGGATAGAGAACATACTGGTGCCTTTTTTCTTTAACACTTAAATCCAATTGCTCGAGAAAAAAGAGGCAGAGGGCATTGTACTCCCTGCTGGGTACTCCCTTCATCATTGCTGCAATGCTTTTTCACATTGTCTACTGCAATTCACTCAGCTACCAGATAATTTTAGGATAAGTGATACTGAGTTCTTTGGAGAAAGAGGGTTGCTCAAAACTAATAGGTTTCCAGAAGCTAATGAAAAAATACCTCCTGACATTTTGCAGGGAAAGACCACATTTAGTTCTGAGGTTAGTGACAATCATAAACATTTGAGTTTGTGCAAGATTCCAAAAAATAGCCCTGCAAATGTGGAACCAATATTGAGACAAGGGACGAGGACCAGTTTATAAAACTACAAACCCATTAGCCCAACATCTGTAATCTATAAAAAAGGGAAAATAATGTGGTAGGGCATGACTGAAGAGCGTAGATGTAGACATGGAAATACAGGGGAAGATAAACAGTGCTGATGTAGAGGAGCATTTTATCTTCCTAATGACGCTGACTTCTCTGAGCAGCTTCATTTAAAACTAATGTTGCCATGAATGCTATATTGCCTTCCAGACAGGCTGACAGATTCCTTCTGAGACTTCTCAGGTAATATAATATTTTCTATTTATCATTATCCCAGCTCACTCAATTTTGTTTTATTTTCTATACAGAGAAATGGCACTTTTTATTCATTCTTCAACAGCAGACAGCTAGGTGGTGCAGTGGAGTCAAGAAAGTCCCAAGCCCAAATCCAATTCCAGATACTTACTGTATGACCCTGGGCAAGTCACTTAACCTTTGCCTCAGTTTATCTGTAAAATAGGGATGATAATAACAGCACCTCCCTTCCAGGATTTTTGAGGAGATCAAATCATATGATATTTATAAAATGTGCTACATAAATGCTAGCTATTACCATTAAGGGAATTGGAATCTAAGTCTAATGTCAGATACAAAGTGTGCATATATTATGTACGGTGTAGTGTGTGTAAATAAAACAAAAACATGAGTGTACAAATACCAGATTTAAGGAAGGAATAAGTTAAAAGTGGGCCACACAGGTTCCAGGACAGATTAAAAATAGTAAGAATAGCAATCAATAGAACTACCAGCTCCTCAGAGCCAGGGAAAATATTAATATATGTATATGCATGTGTATATATGTGTAATGTATATATACATATATATGTTTGTGTGTATACATACAAACTGAGATCTGGGAGAGACCTTGATTTAGAAAGGCCAAGGTCACCCATTGCATCCCGGTCCATTACACACCATCTTGTCCTTGTTTTACCGCCCAACTTCGATAACTCTCAAGAGTGAGGTTGACGACTATATGCAGCTCTGCCTCACTTATAGTCAATTTACTCCCAACTCAAGACATCACTCTCATGATGTCATTGGTCCTCTTCAGGATCGAAGGACAAACAACAACACATGTACATATATACAGGCTGTCTGAAAAGTCTTGCGCTATAATAACAAAATTATTGGTAGTTTTCTAATAATATTAATATTAACAATGCCAACTAATAATATATTATAGTATATAATATATTATATAATAATAATAAAATTATTAAAGCTTTGGAGCTTTAAACTATTAAAACTTCAAATTGCACTAAGATTTTTGGGCTGCCCTGTATATAGATACAGAGAGCGTCACAAGAGAATTTCTGGCTCAGACTTCTTGGTACTGCTGTGATCAGAGGATGATTTGCCAGTCTCTACTCTGAGCCTCCAGACATTATTCCTAGAAGACAGATCACACCACCTGTAAGATCAAGGCTGGGAAACAAGCTGATACATATATATGTATAAAATAGGCAGTGAGGTGGCAAGCACTGGCCCTGAAGTCAGGAAGACCTAAGTTCAAATCTAGCCTCAGACAATTACTAGCTGTGTGACCCTGGGCAAGTCACTTAAACCTTTTTGCTTCAGTTTCCTCATCTGTAAAATGAGCTGGAGAAGGTAATGGCAAAACACTCCAGTATCTTTGACAAGAAAACCCTAAACAGAGTCATGAAGAGTTGGCCATGACTAATTGACTAAACAATAACAATAACAAATGGTGAAACAGAACCCGCCCACTCCCAAAAAGAAGTCAATTCTATCATTGTCTGTGAAGTAGAACAGTGAAAAAAATGGCATAATGTCCAAAACTGTGGAGTGTTAATTCTTCTGTACCCTTCCCTGGTCAAACTGAATCTATCATATTGTCTTGACTTCTGGGTGCCATCTTTTCTAAAGGACTCTGATACCTTGTAGAATAGTCAAAGAGGAGCAATCAGGATGGTCACAGGCCTTGAACTCCTACCAGACAAGGATTAGTTTAAAGAGTAGGCTCTGGAAGGACATGATGGCAAGTCTCTTAATTACTGCCTCAGTTTACTCTTAAGCCATTATGTAGGAGAGGGATTAGGCTTATCCAGCTTGGCCCTATAAAACAGAACAAGAAACCATGTTGCAAAGACATAAATTTAGGCTCCAACTATAAAAAACACTTCCAAATATTTCATTAAATGTTCCACCTGTAGAGATTTGGAGCTTACTTGGTTGCACACCTCTTTCTAATTGGAGAACTATGAGTTCCTCCCAGAACTTCCATTTAGGGAGAGCTCCCAGGCCTGCCAACTCTTCATTTCCCACCAGCCTGCATAAGTTTGGCCTTCTCCATCATGTCCTTGTGCCAGATACTTTTTTGCCCTCTTGCTCTCTCCTTTCAGGTGCCTGTTTATGCAATGTCTTCCCTATTGGAATGTAAGCTTCTTGAAGGCCAGAACTATCTTTCTTTTTGCTTGGATTTGTATTCCCCATTCTTAGTACAGGACATGGCATATAGTAAGTACTTGAAAAATGCTTGTTGGCTGATTGTTGTCTGATATCTCTCTCCATCAATGGAGTCCATAAAGAAAAGGCTGGATTTCAGTTGGTTAGCCACATTTATGAAGGAGATCTTTATTTAGATATCAGCAGAGTAAGCCCCACCCAACTCTGAGATTCTGTGACTCAAATCCTATAATCTTGTGGGGCTTTGTAATTGAAATTAATACTCTCAAGTGTCATGGTACCCTTTAGGATGCTTAGCTATGTAAGTTCCAAAATTCTTTATTCATAGACTACAAATGAGGGGATTTCACCCCATACTTAATCCCTCAGAAGAGAAGAAATAAGTGATCCAGACCTAAATTTACTATTAAAATCACAGCCAACAGAAAATGCTTCTATGTGAGCATTTAAATCCCTTGGCATGTGAAAACTAGCTTGGAATATGGGTTCTGAACCCTCAGGAAAAAATGGAGAAAAGGAACAATAGACTAATAAAATAATAGAATGCTAGAACTGGAAGAGACAATCAAGTATATCAGCTCTACAGTCATGGGTTCAAATTCCACCTCTGAGGCTTACTACCTGTCTAGTCTTAGATATGCCTCTTCCTCTTGAGCTTCAGTTTCCTCAGCTGTAAAATTAGGATTCTGGACTGGATGGTCTTTGAATCCCTTTTTCAGTTCTATATCTACAACCTTATGATTTTTCATTATATGCATCAAACCAGTAGGAAGTCCAATGTTCTAGCAACTGTTGTGAGTAAATTTAATAAAGGTAGACTAAAGTACAGACTCTGAGTAAGATCAGTTTATTAACACCGATGGGTGTAACTGTTAAAAAAAAAACACGTCAGATTGCTTACCCCAGTAAAGCAGGCAAGACCAATGAGAATTTGGGACCCTCCTTATTGGTACGAAAGAAGGGGGTCTAGGTAGTCATGAAACATTAAAATTGGCTATACTAAGAAAAGTGGGCTGGCATTCAGGTGAAGCCGATCATGCCCCTCTCTGACAACTAAGGAATGTTAGTTGTTTTATGGGACTCATCTGCATCTTGTAATCCTTGCTAGGAGATCAGTACTACCTGACTCGCTGTTCCCTTGAAGAGATAGCATCTCCCCTAACTGTACAAGGACAGAAAAGGACAGACTTATCTTTTGGAGATGGCACCAGGTTAACTTGTTGGAGCTCATACCCCAGGGGCTAAGGGTATGAGAGACAACAACTTTTCCTTTAATTATACCTTTGAACTACCTCAGAGAGAAAGCTTAATTCCTGAGCTCAACGCATGGATACAGCAAGGTGGCTTTAACGTAGATGTAGAGACAAACATAAGATTAATACAGCATAAAAGTCAGTTACATTGTAGAATCAATGCAGTAGAAATCAATACAAAAGAAATTAGAGGTAATACTGATTTTGAAATTTTCATAACAAAGTGCCATTTTTACTCAATCTTTCTCTTTTTGTTTTCCTTTATGATAGGAGAGATCCAAAGTTCTGTTCTGCACTAAAATTGTTTTGATTCTATCTTGATAAAAGGCAACTAAGTGATGCAGTGGAAAATAGACTGGAGTTGGAGTCAGGAAATCCCGAGTCTGAATCTTATCTCAGACATATGCTAGCTGTGTGACTCTGGACAAGTCACAATCTTTATATGCCTCAGCTTCATCTGCAAAATGGAACCTTACCTCATAGGGTTGTTGTACAAATAAAATGAGATAGCATGTAGCTCCATGCCAACTTTAAACCCCTATATAAATGCTAGCTATTATTGTTATTAACAACTGATGATACTCTATCACAAGGGCTCTGATTGGAAGTGTGAATAGGTGTTCAAAATGTTAGCTTCAAAAAGCAAAAGTGAGCTGGCAGACAAGAACACTTATGGCAAAGTCACACTACAAGCCACACCCCATGCTAGGACCAAAGGAATGTGATCTAGAGTTGGAAGGGACCATCTGTCCCAATTCCTCCATTTTATAGATTTAGGGCAACTAGGTAGTACAGTGGATAGAGTGTTTGATCTGGAGTCAGGAAGACCAGAGTTCAAATCCAGCCTCAGACACTTACTAGCTGTGTGACCTTGGGTAAGTCACTTAACCTCATTTGCCTCAGTTTCCTCATTTATAAAATGAGCCGAAGAAGGAAATGGCAAACCACTCTAGTATCTTTGCCAAGAAAACACCAAAAGATGTCACAAAAAGTTAGACACAGCTAAAATAATAAATAAACAAAAAATAGAGGAGTATAGTGAGGTCCATAGAGGTTAAGTGCTTTGTCATATGCCTATTGAATCCAAGTCCTCTGACTCCAAAACTTTTTTCCACTGTGTCTTCCCTGCCAAGGTAGGTTCATTTTTATATTCTCCTCCCTTTCTATGATTTACATGATCCTACTTTGTGGCCCTAACAGAGACTTTCTGTATCAGGAAGATTTCAGTTGGGAGTTGGCCGTGAGTGATGAAGAGGGCAAGAAAGTCCAGGACCAAGAAAGGAATGGAGGATACAAGCCATTGGAAAGGAACAACTTTATATTGAGTTAACCACCACCGAGAGGGAGCTTTACGTTTCCCTGGCAAAGCAAATGATTGTCTCAGCCTCGGCCAGGTCTGAGATTGGCTTCATTTCTGGTTCGGGATTTGATGCAGGCTGAGTTCTCCCATGCCTCTTGTGCAAAAGCAGGCTTCCTGTGTGGGGCCAAATTCCTGGGTCAAGCAACATCAGTTTCTCAATCTCAAATACTTGGTGTTCCTGGGGTGAAGGACAAATTGCTATCCCAATGTTTCCATCTTCCCCACTTTGAGCTCAGGCCAAGATGTGGGCAAGAACACAACCTTCCATCCTTGAAAGGTTAGATGATGAAGTGGCTTGTTTGCTGAAGATAGAATTCTTTGTAACGTCACAGAGTGAAGAAAGAGCTGGATTTGGGCTGAGGAAGACCTCATTAAATTTCTGCCTTAGACACTTAATAGTTGAATGACCCTGGGTTACAATGTCTTTGACCCTCAGTTTCTTTGATTTTAAAATAAAAATAATAATCACACCTACATTACAGGGTCATCATAAGGATCAAATGAGATAATGTATGTAAATTACTTTTAAACCTTAAGATCCTGTGAGAACTTGAGCTATGACATAATCCTTTCTGTTATAATGAATTTGTCTTTGTTCCCTAATGTAATATGAAGCTTAAGAAATTTGTAACAATAGCCAGCTATTGTCCCAGAGATACCACTGCTAGGCATATACCCTAAAAATGTATGTAACAGCATAAACTAGAAACAAAGTAGATGCTCATCAGTTGGGGAATAACTCAATAAGGCGTGGTACATAGAAAGGTACTACACTAGAAGAAATGATAAATATGCTACGAGAAGCAGGGGAAGGTTTATATGAACTGATGCAAAGTAAAATAAGTTGAATCCATAAAGCAGCATGCATAATAATGACAACAATGGAAATGGAAATGACAACACTAAAATGTTAAAAAAAAAAACTGTATGCTGTAAAATTATAATGCCTGAGCTTGGTTCCAAAGAAGAGATATAAGAATGTGTCACCTGCCTTACTCTGCAGAGGCAATGAGGGACACTGCAAGTAATGTCAGACTTGGTGGATATGTTGGTTAGTTAGTTTTGCAGAACTGTTTTCCCCTCTTTTTTTCTCCTTTGTTTTAAGGCATGGCCCTCTGGAAGGGAAGGAGTGGGGGGGGGGGAAGATATATTGTAAAATGTAGGTAGTGTAAAAACAAAAGATACCTATAAAATATATACAAATAAAGAACATGTACCCTTATTTAGATTGATTTATTTGGGAGAGAGTTGGAGGAAATGTCTTAAGCTGTATCAGTCATTATCAGATCATATTACCAAGCACTATTCTCTGCACAAAGTAAGCACTTCATAAATGTTTATTGAGTTGAATTAAATTGAATAATAACTTCATAGAATCAGAGAATCCCAAAGTTGAAAGGGATCCTAGAGGTTATTTAGTTCAACCAAGGGAAAAGGATAGCAAGCTTCAGGGTGGGCTTGTTTTTAACCATTTCATCCTTATCTCCAGTCTATGACTTAAGGCAGGTAATTTTCCATTTCTTTTCATCATTGGTCGTGATGGAGATCAGCTGTTCACTATTATTTGTCTGAAAATCCTTCATATTTCTTTTGCCCTGATCCTTTTCTCCATGGGGGAATCATCCCACTTCCTTTATTCTTTTGAACCTTCTTCAAGTCTCTGTTCTTAGTCAAAAAGTCAGTGTTCATAGTCAAAAAGAACAATGACTGTGTCAGTGTAAACTATCCCTCTAAAAACATTATTTTAGAATTTTTCCCCACCATAATCATACGCCTGAGCCAGAACTTACAGATGCTGGCATTTCAGAGAACTACACCCTGTCAAATAAGACGTTGAGTAAGTAACCAGAAGGCTAGAACAAGGGTGCCAACATGGTTGGGTTTCCAAAGATATGTCACCAACTTGATTAAGTTCTTCAACATAAGCCATCTTCAGACAGCTTCCTGCTTTCTATATGGTTAATAAACAAATATAACAGTGTTTTGGGGGAGTGAGGGGGTGAGAGAGAAGCCTACAGCCAGTAGAATGACAAGCTCATCCTGGCATTTACCCAACTCCAATAGGCTTGAGCTGGATACAAGTTGATTTTTTCTATCAATACATCAGGCTGGATAAACTTAGATCCAGCAGGTGTAGTCAAGAACTGATGGGAACATGCCACTGATTATTTTTTAAGGCCTTGGCCTTGAACATCATTCCCTGAATGAGATGGCCTTTTTCCCTGAGGCTACTTTTAAAAACAAAGCAGCTTGCAAAAATGGGCAGCCCTTCAAGAAAGAGCCATGACTTACTGTTGGCACTAAAACTTCATTCTCAATTTCACCTTCCGGAGAAAGGTGAGAATTCTCAGATGTTCTAAAATTATAGCCAGTAAGGGATGGAATTGCCATCTGCACACGCTGGCATCTTTTTTAATACAAGCTGATGATTCAAACAAATAATCATAACTCATTTGTCCTTTCCTCTTTCTGCCTTAGAAATTCCACTTTGTGGTTGTGAAAGTCTGATTTAGTCAATTACCTCATTTATTTGAAAACAACAAATAGATCCACATAGCAAAGAAACCAGCTCCAAGGAAGGGTTTGAAACTCTAAGTGAGTTAGAAATCTGTTTATTCATAACCTTTTCACATAGAAGTGTTTTCTTTTGGCAGAGAAATTGGTTATTATCTGAGAGGAGGAATCATGGGATACTCGGAAAATAGTTTCATCTGTTGCTTAGAAATGTAATAGACTGAAAATTGGTTAGGAGGCAAAATATGCCAAAAGAATTTTTTCCTCCATAAAGTTGGAATGAAGTTCCCCTTGTTAGTGCCCAGGAAATATCATTCAACAGACTTGATGGCCTTTAATGTCCTTTTCAGCTCTGAATCTATGATCATTCTTTTCACAGGAGTGAGGCAGTCATACGCTAATGAAAAAAAAATTTACAGATGTATGTAATATGAATCAGAGGCATAACAAAGATGAGGTGATCAGGGTCTTGTCCCAGGGTGCCAAATGTAGAGTGCTGGCAGAATTTTCACTCCTTCAATAGCACAGAAACATCGTTCAGTACCTTGTTAGCAAAAATAATTGGTTCAAATTGGAAGCTACCATATTGGGATGGGATGAGCTCTTACTTGGTCTTGCCTCCTTCAACCACCCCGATGCAACAACCTTCCCAGTAGTTCTGTTTTCGCACTTTTTCACAGCATGCAAATTCCTACTTACGGCTCTGAAGTCACTTGATAAGCAAGAGACTGAAGGTAAAGAGCTCTATTTAGAGACATTGTTCTTTATCCTCATAAGTTAAGCAGGAAATAATAAGGTCTTGAGCTTTATGGAAGGTCACAAAATGAGGCTTTTAAAAAGGGAGGTTTAATCACCAGGGCTTTTATTAAGGGGCTTGGTTCTGTGAAGTTTGAATTCAGTCAAAGGGCCACACTTGAGGACCTAGAGGGCCCCATGTGGCCTTGAGGTCACAGGTTCTCCACCCCGGAACTATTGTAGATGGTTGGATGAATGAATGAAAATAACTTACCATGTACTACCATGTATTAGAAGTACAATTACAAAAGCAAAATGGTCCCTGCTCTGAAGGACCTTATATTTATGGTGAGGACTGTTGAGTTCTGCCACTAACTGTCTCAGAGGACACTTGATGACACAACAGGACATAATTATTTCTCTCTAATTTGGGATGCATTAAATTGTAAGATTCACAGAAAGGCCAATTACGGGGAGACTGTGAAGCTGGCAAAGGTCTTGGCCTTCTCCTTTCTCTTTTTCAGCATTTGGACCTGCCACTCCCTCCATCCTCCATTCACACTACCACCCATTCCAAGCCCCATCCAGAACCCTCATTCTTTCTCCTGCCTTCTCAGAATTTTCTACTGCTGAACCATATGGACCACTCTTCATGACTCCACATTCTAAGGAACTAAGATCATTTCTCCCTTTACTTAGTCTTTTCCTTGGATGTGAATGAGTTTACCGCACAATGGTTTACTCTATGTTTACATGTATTATTGCATATACTCCATAGGTTTTTAACAAAATTCATGGCCCAGCTCAAGTCAGATTCTCTCCACGAAGCCTTCCAAAGGGAAAGCGAACAAATAGGTTTTAGACAGAAGCCAATAGCACTTTAGATACATCATCTCATTTCATAGAAGCACAGAATTTAAGAGCTAGAAGGCACCTTAAAAGCCATCTTGTGCCAGGCCAAGAATTCCTTCTACATATCCAATAAGTGGTCTCTATCATCTGCTTGGAGACCTCCAGTAAGGGAGAACCTATTCCCTAACCTGTTCCACTTTTGGATATGTCTGGTTCTAAGCAAGTTTCCCTTGGATCCAGCATACATTAGTATCTTCTACTCCTTGTTCTTAGCTCTGTCTTCTGGGGTCAAAAAAGACCCACCTAGCTTTGAAAGGTATCTAGATAGAGATTTTTCCTAATTTTCTTGTTGGGTATATTTTAAGGAATACTCCTTTTCAAATGTAGTTTGGATTAGTAGGCTGATGGTTTCAAGTCAACAAATCAGGAAGCACTTACGGTGTGCGGGGCGCTGTGTTAAGTGCTGGGGTTACAAAGAAAGGCAGAACCACAACAGCAGCTTCCCACAATGAACTGTCACACTAATGGTTGGCCAAAGCTTAGCGCTTGGTAGATCTGAGGTTATCAATGCTGGACTGTAAAGTTTAGACTTGAAGAAACAGATAATAAGCAGTTTTGGAGTCTCCAGAAAGGCCTGGAGTCTCTTGAGCAAGGAGTGATGGCACGCAGGACATTGTTTGTAGGAATTTTGTATTCACAAGACCCTTGAAATTGTTGAGACTCTAAGTTCCCCAAATGGAAGGATGCCACCAGAAGGTGACAAAGTAGCTATGGTGTGTCATGGTAAGAGCTATATTTTAGGGGGATTCACTTGGAGTCCGTGTACAGAATATACTGATATCAAAAAGAGAAGGGAGGCAAGGTTAATGATAAAATGATCTAGGAATTCTGGGCAAAGGTGACCAGACTTGGCGTGATGGTTGTGAGAATGGGGAGGAAAGAAAAGAGATGTTACTCCCATTTAGAAATGGGAAGTGTTAATGTTGACAGTGAAAGACATTTAGTAAAGCTCTTGGGCAGAAACATTGGATTGAATATCAAATATGACATCCAATATATTGAAAGTTTCAAGGATCTGCTCTGATGGACTGAAACAGGGACAAAAACAGGGATTAAACCTATGGTTTTATTTGTGGAGTCCTCTCAGGTAAAGAACTCCCTATACTTTTGGAGATCAGAATATTCTCTGCTACTTATAGCCTTAGAAAATAATCCAGAGCAATGACTGGTCAAGTAACTTACCTACAGTCATACAACCAGTTCTTGTCAGAGGAAGGGCATGACTTCAGGTTTTCCTGGCTCTAAGGCCCTCTCTCTACCCACTACATTATTCTACTTTTGACGGATTGACATATATAGTAGAAATGATTGAATCTTTCCATAATTATAAATTTAGAAACATTAGAGTCAATGTTTCTGACATCACCATTTAAAGTTCTTCGAATTTCATCCTTTCATCATAAAAGATATCATCCCATGTTCTATTCTTCCACTCTACATAGAAAGAACAATTGACTGAAAGTTAAATAAAAAAATAACAAAAAAAGAGAAAAAAGTGAGATTCCTATAAAACACCTCATTTCCTATGGTCATCCTGAAATTTAGAAACTGTCATACAAACATAGCTTTAGAGTTGAAAGGAATTCATTCTACACCATACCCCCACTTCACAGTTGAAAAAACTAAAGCTAAAACGATAACAAAAAATAAACTATTGTAAGGTCAGGTTACTATTTTGTTTGACCAGCTATTCTCTTCTTCTCAGAGACAGGATGTACTGTACTAGAATGATATCTATTTGCACCCTTAGATATTGTTAGTCTAGGGGAAGCAAGTTTTAGGTTCAAGCTAAGCTAGTGATCATTATTTCTGAATGGGCAAAGAGTGTACCAAGCTCTATCCAAAACAGCTCCCTCACCACCAAATACCAGTTCCATTATAAACACACACAGACAACTGCAAATAAACTCATTCACCCAAGGCAGTAGCAAAATAGAAATCAGAGAAAATATACATATGAGAATATATACAGATGATATAGAGTAAATGAGTATAGTGTTACCTGTATTTTATATGTTGTGTTATCTATATTTTATTGTATTTTCATTTATTTTGTTAAATATTTCCCAATTACATTTTGATCTGGTTTGGGAGCACTGAAGAGTGAGTGCGTGTTTCATATGTTGTCCATGGGTTGACTGTTTGACACCTCTGCCCTACGTCAAATTGGAGAAGAGGGGATTCATTTCCCAGGCTTAATCCTTTCCAAGCTCTTGGATTCTCTTACTAATCGCTTATGACATCTATTTTACTCTGATTCTCCAGGCTCCCAGGCCACCCTGTTAGAGCCACTCAGAATCCTGGTGCCAAATGTGCCTTGTGACAGGCAAAGTCACTAGGGAGTTGTGAGATCAGAGTGTTTGTGCAATTCACAATGACATCGTAGCTATATTCAGCAGAACCTAAGCAATGACAATACCTCATATCTTGTCCCAAAAATACGAGTACAGTTTCAAGCTATTAAAGCATAAAAATTATGAAGACTTTTAAGCTATTAAAGAACAAAACCATACTCAGACTTTTGGGGTGCCCTGTGGAGTGCATCAGGACTAAGGACTTCTCTTATAACAATCTTCTCTGGTATGGTAGTAATACTAGCATTAATACCCCCATTTTCCAGATGAGGAAATTGTAGCTCAGGGAGGTTTCCCAAGGTCACGTGAATAGTCAGTGTCAGAGCCAGATTTCAAATCCTCATGTTTTCTGTTTCTAAGATCCCCATGCAGACTTGCATAGCTCAAAGATGGCGCATTTAGAAAAGCTATCACAAGCTGCCCTTTAGGAATTCTCTGGAGAGAAGGACAGAGATCTTAAGTACAGGCTAGAATAATACACATTGAGTCAGATAGCAATAGCACTGAAAGAATGCTACTAGTGGAGTCAAAGGATCTGGGTTCTAATCCTGCCACTGATATGGCCTAGTGGGTAAACTTAGAGAAGTAATTTTTTCTTCACTGGCCTTCGTTTTCTCAAATCTACAATCAAATGAGGATGGACTAGAACTCATCCCAGCTCTCAATCTATGATCCTGGCCAGCTATAACCTAGTTCCACAGAGTTAGTTTTCACAGAATTAGGTACATAGGAGAGACTTAATAAATAATTTTTCATTCAGTCAGTCAGTCATTTATTCATTTTACCAACAATGGTAGTCATCCCTCCATTCATGCAGCTCACAACCCATAAATGCTTGTCTATCTCATGTACCTCTTGCCCGTTTCCTCCCATAAATCCTGCATAATGAGATTTCCTGAAATAGCTGAGGGCTTTCCCCAATATATTTTCCCTTTGTGTAGGTACCAATGGAACCTCTGGGTGTCCACTGATTTTCCTCCTTTCTAGCTATATGACCATTTGATTTCCTTTTATGTTAATTCATGTCTCTGATAAATATTTCCTAATTTTTTTTTTGCAGTTGGAGTTAAGTGACTTGCCCAGGGTCACACTGCTAGTAAGTATCAAGTGTTTGGTCTGAGGCCAGATTTGAGCTCAGGTCCTTCTGACTTCAGGGCCGGTGCTCTATCCATTGTACTATCTAGCTGCCTCATCTATAATCCTTTATGTGAGGAATTCTTCATTGGTTATAATATGCTTCACTGTCTATAGGGGATCATTTTTATATTTTAACTAAGCACTGGCTATCCTTCATGTATCTTCTGAGGCAAAAAAAGGTTAAGTGACTTGCCCAAGGTCACACAGTTAGGACGTGTCTGAGGCTGGATTTGTACTCCGGAAGACAAGTCTTCCTGACTCAAGGCTCAGCGGCCTATCCACTGAGCCACCTAGCTGCCTACTGCTATAGGGTATCATTTGGGAAATCCTATTTGTATCCTTCTCTAACTCTGATTATAGCAATTTTCCTACTGCATTGTGCTTTATACTTCTCCTTTGTTTAACATATGGAAACATTGCTACTGGCTACCCATGATTCTATACAGATGGAAATCATACTTTTTTTGACTGGTCTAGTCTATCACCAAAATTTGTTATAAACCTTTTGTTTCAAGTATTTTTGTTTTGTTTTGCTTTCCTGCTATTGGGTAGACTCCGATGACATCTACCTGCTCCATTTTCCCCTAATACTTTCTAAAATTTCCTTGGTGATCAGAACCCGTTACCTTGGGATCCTTTTATTAGTCAGGGAAGCCCTTATGACATTTGGTAGTACCTGGATACCTGCCCAGTTTTTAAATTTAAAACTCTAGCTATCACAGGCTGGGTTCTATCTTTAGAGACAGATACTTACTTGAGATCCTGAGATGCGCCCATCTCTTTGTCCATTGCTAAGGCACACACAGCCTCCCAATCGAATCATGATTTATATACTGTTTTCAAACTGTTAAGTCATTGCTAGAGATGCAGGGAGGTGAGGGATTTATTTTCAGGGCTGTTTATGATGGCACAGTTAGGCTGTTGTAAGGTTTTCCAGACCTCATCAATTCATTAACACTAGAAAAAAAGGAAATAAGTCATTCATGTAACAACAATGCAGAATTAATGAAGAACTAAGTTATTCTACCATAAATATCTTAGTTCCCCCTTCAACCACCCCACTTTTCTTTCTTTCTTTCTTCCTTTTGTTACAAAGAAGAAATCTAAAAACAATCCTAAGAACTTGACTGGAAAATATTCCCTATGTTTGTTAAGGAGATAGAAGGGCTGCAAATCTCAGAATGAGAAACATTTTGTGAGGCTCCCAAAGGAACACCTTGCTATCACAGACAAAACTGGCTGGTCCCTGACCTCCTTCAGGTCTTTATGCACTTGAAAGAATGTTTCTGAGAATGCTCATTTTGGGTCAAAGTAGATTTTATTAGTCTGGGCTGAAGGACATTGTATTCAGAAAGTTAGGGTAAGTTTTTGACAATAAAAAGATACCATTTCACAGGAAAGGCCTCAGAAGAACTCATTTATTCAATGCAACACCATGTTGATTTTAAATATCGTGTCTAAAATAGCTTTGCCTCTGGTTGTCAAAGCAGCCAAGCCCAAAGAGAGGCTATAAAAAGTCACGGGTATGCCTATGGCAGACAGTAAGGAACTTCTCTTTTCCAGAATTGGTTTTAAAGGATAGCTAAGAGAGCTTCAACTTGGGCAAGGTGACTGAGGCTCTTACTGTGGGCATGGAAATTAAGACAATGAAAAAATAAAATAAAATGATGATTTAAAAAGGGCAATCTGTCAATCCCCAGGTTTTTCCCATCATGGGTGTCTCTTCTCATGAATGTCTGGTATGCTAGGATCATCTCTCTACTATGCTCAGTTTTAGGGCATAATTAATATCGTATGCCTCAAATGTCACCCCAGCTGCCAAGATGTCTAGTTAGAACCGGCTCTAAGGAGGGGAGGGTGGGGGAGGGTGAGACACCTATGAGAAAAAGAAAAGATAATATGAAGATCTTCTAGCTCAAGATTCCATGTATCACGACTTCTTTTTGGACCTTGTTGCTGTTACATACCTTTTGAGTCTTAGTTAACCTTTCTTTCACCCTTTCAAGAACCAGTCATTTTGCCTCTGATATACCTTGAATTATGACAGTGGGTATGGTTAAGAAACCAAAAAGACTTGTCTAAATTTGGGAAAGGACCAGATGGAATGATCTGCCATGAAACTGAGTGGTTGAATGAAGGTCTCATAAAATCATAGACGGATTGAGAGTTGGAAGGGACCTTAGAGGCTATCCAGTTCAAACTGTTCATTTTACAGATGAGGAAAACTGAGACTGAGCAAAATTAAGTAACTTGCCCAGGACTCCATAGCTAGAAAGTATCTGTAGCAGAGTTTGTTCAAGTCTTCCTAATTCCAAGCTCCATTCCCTGTGTTGTGTGTGTGTGTGTGTGTGTATTTGTGTGTGTGTGTGTGTGTGTGTGTGTGTGTGTATGTGTGCTTGTTCTGTTTCTTGGGGGCAAAGACTATTCTATGCCATTCATGATATTCTAGACTCTGGGTTAAGTTCAGATGAAAGAAGGGGTGGGGGAGTACAAAGAAAAAGATATGGAAACTTACGTGTTCTCTGCCTCAACTGGCAAGGGCTCAAGGTATGAACTAATAAGTATTATAAGTAATATATTAGTATAAGTATTATAAGCACCCAGGCAACATGCAAACAATTGAGTCTTCTAATTGAACCTCCTATGCTTTTTTATGTAACTCATTGCAACTTTCAACAATCATTTTGAGCTGGGATCGAAGAAAAAAATATCATTCCAGAAAGCAATTCAGAATTATACATTAAAATTACTAAACATTGTGTGCCTTTTGACTTGGCTATACCCCAGCTACATTAAAAGAAATCAAAGGAAAAGGAAAAGATACTTTGTGGACCAAAAATATTTATTACAGCTCTTTTTTGGGGGGAAGAAAGCAAAATCTTGGTAACTAAAAGATGTCCAACAATTGAAGAATGGATGAATAAATATGGATGTGATGGAGTATTGTTGTACTGAAAGAAATGAGGAAATAGATGAGTTAGAAAGAGTTATATGAACTGATGCAGAAGGAAGTAAATAGAACCAGAAGAGAAATTCATACCATGACATCAATATTTTAAAAATGAACAACAGTAAGGACTTTCATAAATTCATTAAAAATGAGCAGAATCAGAAAAATGATTTATGTAATAATAACACTGTAAAAACAAACAACTTTGAAAACTATTGTGTGTGTTCCCCAATGACTATTGAAACACAATAGCCATTCACAGTTCCAGAAGACCAATGATAAAATCTGCTATCCATTACAGCGGAGTGATACATTTAGGGAGCAGAATGAGATGTATGCAGCCATTGAGAGAATTTCTTTCGCTTGTCTCTGCATTTTTGTTACAAGAAATTATTTTTTCTTTTCTTTTTTCTTTCAAATGGTGATAGTGGTAATGGTGCCATAAATGTAAAACATATGCACTTTCTGAAGAGGTCACTTTTTTTTTTTACTTAACTTTTCTGCTAGTTATAAGAGACCGCTCGTGAACGAGGAGCAATCTGTAAATGTTTGTCATGTAATAACAAAACACATCAATAATTTTTTAAAAGGAAGGATAGGTCAAAAATAACAGGTGACACTAAACATAAGTAAGGGGATGGTAAGGGAATACCTGTCTGTCCTGACATTACATCCTGATATACTGAAAGTACTAAAAGAACTGGTTTCTGTGAGCTGCCACTTGTGATCTTTGAAAAAATGAGAAAAATCATAGAGTACTCATGGGATTAGAAAGAAAGTATACAAGTTTTTTTTAAAAGGAAGAGGGTAGATTCTTCAAAATGTCAGTAGGTGAGCTGGATATTGATGAATCAGTCAGTTATTATTTATTAAGTGTCTCTTATTTGCCAGTCACTATGCTTGTTATTATATTAAATACAATGAATTAAAAATACCTACTCTCAAAGAGTTTACATCCTAATGAGAAAATAAGTACATAAAAGATATGCAGAATAAATGTAAATAGAATAAATATAAAATAGTTTCATGGTTTCTGATCTTCGTAATTGTTAATGCCTTCCCTCTGACACTGTTAAAGAGGTACTCTACTGAAAAGGCAATTTCAGAGGAAAGGAACTAAGAGTTAGTTGCAAGGATCAGAAAAGGCTTCATACGGAAGATGACCCTTGAGCTGCATCTTGTAAAATGCAAAAAAGCTCAGGAGAGAAACTGTAGCTGGATACACTCATACACACATACACACTCACACACACACACACGCACACACAAACACAAACATCTGGGAATTATTAATGTAACAGAGTTGATAATTAAGCCCACGAGAGCTGATGAAATCACCAAGAGAGAAAGTGTAGAGAAAGAAGACTAAGGAAGCTGGGACTAATAATTGGGGAACACACACAGTTAAGGGACATTATAGAGATCATGACCTTTCAAAGGATGCTGAGGAGTGATAGAGAGGAGGAGGAGAACCAGAAAAGAGTTGCGTCATGAAATCCAGAGAAGAGAGAGTATCTAAGAGGAAAGAATGGTGATCTGTGTCAAATGCAGCAGATCAGACAAGGAAGCTTAGGGTGAAAGAAAGACTATCAAATTAGGCAATTATGAAGTTATTTGGGGACTTTTGAGAGAGTACTTTTAGTTGAGTGATGGGGTGGGAACCCACACTGCAAAGGATTGAAGACTGAGTGAGGGGAAAAGATGTGAATGCATCAAATCTAGGAGTTAGGTTAAGCAAGGGAAGAGAGATATGAGATGGCAGCACTTGGGAATGATAGGATTTAGTGAAAGTGTTTCATTTGTTTTTTTTTTCTTTTTTTTAAGAATGGAAAAGACCCAACGTGTTTGAAGACAGTAGGGAAAGAACTAATAGATATGGGAAGGCTGAATATTCTAGTCAGCTGATAAACATTTATTAAGCAACTAAAATCTGTCAGGCACTGTTCTAAATTTTGGAGATAGAAAAAAAAAAGGCAAAAGACAACTCCTGCTCACAAAGAGCTCAGAATCTAATGTGGAGCTCACAGTCCAATTAGCTAGTGTGGATGATTGAGGTTGTAATCTCTTTGACAAGACAGAAAAAGATAGAATTAGGGCAGGAATCGAAGGGATTGGCTTTCACAAAGGAGAAGGGCCTCTTCCTTATCAGAGACTGGGGGAAAGAGGAAAGAGTGGAAGATTGCACCAAAGGGTTTAGAGATGAGGATAACAGGAAACAAGGGAGCTCACATAGAAAGGCCTCAATTTTTCTTCATTAAAATAAAGTGATTGTTATCTGACAGAGAGATAGAAGGGGGAGGTTTAAGAACCCTGAAGAGGTTACACACACGTGTGTATACATATTTGTGTATGTATGTATGTATGTATACATGTACGTATATACATAATTGTGTATATACATATATACAAATACATATATATATATATTAAAAATCAAAGCCTTTCTATATGAGTTCCCTGTTTTCCTGTTATTCTCTCAAAACCCTTTGATGTATATACATATACACGTATATGTATATAAACACAAAATATCTACCATACATACACACACACACACACACACACACAGAGCAGCTGGGTGGTACAGTGGATAAAGTGCCAGGCCTGAAATCAGGAAGACTTATTTTCCTGAGTTCAAATATGGACTTGGACACTTACTAGCTATGTGACCTTGGGCAAGTCACTTAACCATATTTACCTCAGTTTCCTTATCTGTAAAATGAGCTAGAGAAGGAAATGGTAAACCACTCCAGTATCTTTGCCAAGAAGACCCCAAAACGGGGTCACAAAGCTACAACTGAACAACAACAATTATATGTGGTTGTATACAATTCATTTTAAAATCATCTTCATTTCCAAATATATCCTTCTCTTTCTTCTCCCCTCTGAAGAGACTCACCCTTTATATCAAAGAACAAAAAAGGAGGAAAAAATTAAGAAAAAAAAGTTCTACAAAACTAGCCAATATATCAACTAAGTCTGAAAGTATATGCAATGTTCCACACCCGTATTTTCTCATGTTATCTTTAGGGCCAAACTTGGTCATTTATAATAAGATAGCATTCAGTTTCTTTTTTCTTTCCTTTTTTCCTCCCCTGGAGCAACCTACTTGACCCATCCCAGCCATGAATTGACCTCGAAGCCAAGATACTTTATCCTACAAACAAAGGAATATCTCGATTGGCTAAACCAAATCTGGAAATGAACTTGGTGGGGTAACAGAGCAACTAATTTAAGAGTGAACCCACTTTTCCCAGATACCAAAGGGTAGAGGACAGTGTTCTCAGTTTGGACTAGTATGTATATGTATGTATGTGTGTGTGTGTGTGTGCGCGCGTAATATATATGTGTGTGTATGTATGCATGTGTATATGTATATATATATATGTATTAATGTATGTATATATATGTTATGCCTATTTTCTTGGTAAACATTCCTTTGTAAAAATCAATTTACATTAATTAGTCAAATACTGGGGAGATGTTAATTGGTTATTATTACTGGGAAAACATGCTGGCCAGAGGCACATGAGTAACGGCACTGGAACCATCCCTCATAGTTACTCCTAAAGTACTGAGGGGAGAAGTAGGAGCTGAGCTCTGGGGACTCAAGCTGGGCATCCAAGTGTGGGTTGGTAAGCCTCTGCACTACAAATGGAAAGACATACTTCAAAATAACTAACTGCAGGCTGGTCAAAGCCTAGAGTGGGCTGCCTCAAGAAATACTGGGCTCCTTCTCCCTGAAGGTCTTCAAGCAGAGACTGGCTGTTCTTCTCCCTGGGATGTCACCCAGGCATTCCAGGGGCAGCTAGGTGGCGCAGTGGATAGAGCACTGGCCCTGAAGTCAGGAGAACCTGAGTTCAAATCCGGCCTCAGACCTAACACTTGACACTTATTAGCTGTGTGACCCTGGGCAAGTCACTTAACCCCAATTGCCAAAAAAAAAAAAGCATTCTAGTTCAGGGGGAGTCAATGGGTTCTGAGGCGCCTTCCAACTCTGAGATTCTATGAAGTTCAAAAGAACAGGGAATAAGGAAATAGTCCACGTCTCTTAGTATAAGAGAAGTCTGCCTGGACACGTCCCACCTTGATAAATGACATACGTCATTTGAGCCAAGGTGGATATGGGGGATTCAGATTGAGACTTTATCTCTAGAAAGGCGTGGTCAGGGAAGCTGAGTCCAGGCAACTGGCTGTTACACAGCTTCACCATAAATCACCCTGGTCCTGCATCTACAGATCTTTTCAGACTCATTGAGATTCTAAGCCGACGTTTAAACACCATCCTATTGTCCTTGTCTCACGAGTTCCTTTGTTACTCAGAGAATTCTTTAGTTCAATGTCAGTGTTGACCTCTTAACTGTTGAGAGGAATTCTGCCTGTTAAGTATACCCATCAAATATCAATTAAAATTATGCATCTGCAAAATGACAACCCACAGATGCGCAGAAACTTGCCCAAGTTACAGTAAATTGCACAGCCAGAACTCGAAACTATCATCTGATGCCCAGTTCAGCACTCATTGCACTCTACCACAATGGTCACTTGGGATATGATCACGGAGAGCCTTTAAAGGCACTCCATAGACTTCAGACTTCAGCTCATAGTCAATGGCAGCTACAGAAGGATTTTGAGCAAGAGTACAGAATCGTAACAGAACATACAAAAGCTTGCAGAATCCTACAATCTCACAGGTAGAATGGGACTCAGAAAACATCTTATCCAAATGACTTGGCACCTAAGCAAGAATGCCGTCTATTCTATCCCCAACAAGAGGTCATCCAGTCTCTGCTTGAAGATTTTTAGTAAGGAGGAACCCTGACTAGATTGAAGGGGGAGGAGGGAGATTGTGTATTGGTTACCTCACTGTTTTTTAGCAGTGATTGTGGGTAATAAATTGTGGGATGTGACAGAGTGCTATGAACTCAGCCTGCTTACCTACACTCACCTTGCTTGAAAATTTCCAGGTTTTTACCATCATCTATGTTAATGTGCTCATCAATTGAATAAATAAATAAGTAAATAATCCAACACATTGACTTGTAGTTAAAGGATAACCAAAGGATAGACTGCGTACTACATTGGTCTAGATCTGATATCAAGAAAAATTCGGGATGATTTCTGGCATCCTGGAGGGACCCCCTCCAAGTCAATGGAGCTTTCATGCGAGACATGGACAAGAATCACGTGTGTAGCCTGGAGAAGTTGTGATGTGCACCTTTGGAGGGAATATCCACATCACTGAAGTCTCAGGTCCATGAAAATATCACTATGTCACTTCTGTTTCTTTACTCGTCTATTTCAGGTACCACCGTATAATTTAAAAAATACAAACCACCGATAGACTGATCTTTTCCAACTTAATCATTTAAAGAAAAGTCTTAGTGAGTTCACCAACACAGGGAGCTGTGTGCTTGGGGATTTTTGTTGTAGGCCTATAAAACAGAAATAATATGAGAAAGTTAATATCTGAAAGCATATATAAACATTTACTTTCTGGCTAGGAGCCAAGTTTCAGCAGAATATAAATTTTTATGGACATTCTAATAAACTTATGCCACTTCAGGGCAAACTCAAGCCGAACTGTAATGGAAACACTGACACAGTCTAGAAAATGCTTTAATTTACTGGGCACAATATTGTAAACACTCAGCAGGTTGGAAGGGCTGGAATGAGGTGAGTCAACTGTGAGGTTTCATTTCTGTTTCAACCTATCCTCTCTTTCTTTGCTGGTTCAGAAGATGAGGTAGCCTTCTGCCTTGGCAAGATTGATGTTGCCACCTGTGTCATTGAGGCCCCTCCTTCTCCCTTTTTTCTTTTGGTCTCTGTTTCTCTGACTCCCATAGCTCTTCCTCTACCAAATTTGCATTGATATTAATTCTCTATGCCAGCAAAATCATAGGTCCAGTCCAAATTCCTGACATACATATGAGTCAATTAAAGGTCAGAGTTTAAATGACCCAAGAAGCACACAGTGGAGTCAGGGTTTATCAAAGGATCATTGTTCCTGAGCTGGAAGGCTCAGAGGCCACGTGGCCCAAGCCCATTTTAATGATGGGGGAGCCCCATTTCCACTATTTTCTGCTTTAAAACAGACACAAGAAAGAACAGTCAATTTTCTGCTCTTCAGAAATATTCTCAATAAGTGAAAAATCAACATGAAAAAGTGTTTTCAAGTCACAGCACTAGATACGCATCCTTCCCAGTTAGCCAGTCAGTCTAGATGCAAGGACTTTATGTCGCTAGATGCCCGTATTATTGCTGTGCCATAGAAAAGAGAAGGCACTTCCTGGCTCCTTTTCTAATGACTTCGGAGGAAGAAGAATCATTGACATTTACAGAGCACTTTAGTGGCAAATGGCTTTATATAAGTATATTAAATCTAGGTCCTGATTAGTATAAATGATGAATCCTCATTCTCTCAATTCATACCACACATTTCCACTGGGCTGGAACCAATGACTATATTTTACATAATTATAACTACATAATGCAAATTTGAATATCTGCGACCACTCCACAGGGATTCATTATTCACACTGATTGGTATCTAGCTCTTAAAATCTCTTAAACCACTGACTAGCTATTGATAAGTTGCACTCTGCCTCAGTTTCCTCCACTGTAAAATAGAGACAGTAACAGCACCTACTTCATAGAGTTGTGAGAATCAAGTGAGATAATATTTGTAAAGTGCTTACCACAGTGGCTTACACATGATAGCTACTTAATAAATGCTTATTCCCTTCCTTTCTTCTTGGTTGATTGGTTGGTTGGATGGATGGTTGTTGTCCTTCTTCTCAAAGAAGACCAAAATGACATCACCATGTTGGAATCAAGTTACAGTGGGACCAACTGTGACCGATCAGACCAATACGAGCTTGGAATGTTCTACTGCAGATCGGGCACAGAGAGTGTGTTTGAACATTTGGGGTAGAGATGTCTCTAAATTTGCGTTTTTGAGCTACTGCAATTCTGCTCTGCTCATAGAGCACAGCACCTTCTTTGATGTAGGCACTCCATATCGGATGGTCCTGTGCCAGTATCTCTCATGTCATGCAATTAATCCCACAGCTCTTCAGAGAGACCTTGAGAGTATCCTTGAACCGATTCTTCTGACCGCCATGTGAGCACCTTCCTGGCATGAGTTCTCCATAAACTAGTCTTTTGGTCAAGCTTACAATTTGGCATTCAAACAAAGCCAGCCTGACAGAGTTATACTCTTTACAGTAGAGTTTGAATGCCTGGCACATTTGGCTTAGGAAAAAGCACCTCCATGTCCTGTACCCCACCCTGCCAGTGCAATGAAGTAGGCAGCACAGATGTCCCCATTTTACAGATGAGCAAACTCTGGCCCAGGAATATTAAGTGTCTTATCTAGGGTCACACAGCTAACAAAATAGTGGAGTTGAGGGCATGAATCTAGGACTCTAGATTTCAAGTCTAGTGTACTTTCTTCTGCCCCATAATTTGTATAGGTCTAATAAGTAACAATAACAATAGGGTTTTTGTGCTACAAATTGTCTTTGAAATACTACCAAGGTGAAAACCATTTTTCCCCAAATCCTTTGGCACTGGTCCCTGCATGAGTCAGAGTTAAAGGAAAACTCTGGTGCTCCCCACGTACCCATCCACCACCCATCTATCTCATGTGTATGAAAAATAAATCTGCATCAGAGACTAACTTCAACCTTCACCAAATGTTTTTTTCCTAAAGTTCCCAAGGGACTTCCCTTAGTACAGAGGAATTTGATTTTTTAAAAGTATTTTAAATATACTGAAACTATTTCAATATAATTGGGTGCCTTTGTAATCCTGCGTATTTTATTTTATACATTTAAAAACATTCTTCCATGGGGCAGCTAGGTGGCGCAGTGGATAGAGCACCAGCCCTGGAGTCAGGAGGACCTGAGTTCAAATCTGACCTCAGACACATAACGTTTACTAGCTGTGTGACTCTGGGGAAGACACAACCCCAATTGCCTCACAAAAAAAAGAAAAAGAAGAAAAAAACATTCTTCTGAGAAGGCATCCTTAGGGGTTAATGAGATTGCCAAAGAGGGGTCCATGATAGAAAAAGACTAAGAACCCCAAACTTGAAAGATTAGTAGATTGCAAACTCTTTGAGGACAAAGATAGTGCAAAGAGCACAGAAACCTGAAGTTTTAGAAAGTTGCCTAGAGCAGATATATCCAACTCTGAGAAAGCTGCATGAACCCCAACATTCCTGAGTTCAGTAGAACCAGATCAAAAGCATCATTGGAAAATGTTTAACAAGATAAATAAAAATGCAATACAACATAGATTACGTTCATTTGTTGTTTTCTAAGGCAATATGGAGACCAAACCATTTCTATCTGAATGTGATTCCTCCGGCCTAGAGGACAGGGTCAAACAACCAGGATGTGTCAGAGGGGACACATGGGCCCAGGTCTTCCTGGCTTCAAGGTCGGCATCCCTTCCACTATGCCAGCTGCCTCTCAAGGGAAAAGAAAGAAAAACGGGAGTGGGGAGTGATAGAATGGGTTGGAAGCTACAGACATGGGATATATAAGATCGACTTTAATCAGTGAGTGAGGTCTGAAGCTTTCTGAAATGGGCTGGCAGTTGTCTAGGGAAAAAAAAAAACAAAACTCAAAGTCTTCAAAAGGAAAGTCTGTCCAGCTCCCAGTGAAACCAGGGACTATTTGGGAGATTGAGAAAAGGGAGGGTCAGTGGGGTAGGAATCCAAAATGTTTGCATGGGCAGATCCCAAATCTCATGGGAAGCTGCAGGTGCTGGGAGTTGTAACTTCTGAGAACAAATACTTTCAGAACTCACTTAACCAAATTGAGGGGATGATTCTGCTAACTCCCAAGAGAAGGTTATTTCATAATCTCCATGAGGCTTCCCCTGGCTGCCCCACAGGCTGTGAGTAATGGGACTTTTACGGGTCACCCTTTGATTACTGCAAAGAGTTGGAAAAGAGAAGAACGTGTCAGAAGGGTAGTTAAATTGCCCATGCTCCATGTCAGTCTTAGACTGGATTATGCAATTAACTCCAAGTCTCCCTCCATTTCACAATGCTTTTCACATGGTGCTACGTGGAATGATCTTGGCTATTTTCTATTTATTTATTTTTTTAAATGAGCACATACTTGGTCCATTCTCTGACTGCCATCCATAAACAAGTATGTTATTCTGGGAGCTGGGGTGATATCCCTCCCCATGCTGGGTGAGGCTTGAGAAGAATTCCAGTAGATATATTCTGAAACATTACAATCAATGTTTATGTCTATCCCAACATGCCAATTTTCTCTTTGAAAAAATCGGCACCTCTCTGAAGTGTGCCACTTTTCATGAGGCTAATGATGTTTGACATGAGCTGGTGTTTTAAAATAAAATGACAGTTTGGAATAGTTCACAGAGAGTCTATGTCATTTCCTGGAGGAAACTTCAGACAGAAAGAACTAATTCCTTCTCCAGAGCTGGCTCTGGGCAGAATCGTGAAGGGGCAAAGCTGGGATTTCTCTAATTATCTTTCAGTGTTTCTCTCTTTGTTCTTGGCATCTTCCTTCTCCTCCTCCCTTTCACTTTACGTGCATGATTCCTGAAGAAAGTCCCCTGTTTTTCTAGGACTCTCCATGGGATATGTTGGTCATGACTTGGAGTCAGTAAGACCAGTGTTCAAATCAGAACTCTACCACTTACTAGCTATATGACCCTAGGCAGGTCACTGTACCAAGGCACAAATTTCAATAAGATGGCAGCCTTGACTTTTAAAGTCTCTTTCAACTGTAATTTCATAACCCTATAGCATACCAAGCTCCATTTGGACCCTGGGCTCCCTTATTTACCAGTCTAAGAAACTGGCCTACCACCCAAGGAGTTAAGGAGACTCTCCCCTTGAGACTGCCAGCCTAACCCCAGATTCCTGTTCTATCCTTCTAGAGACAGACTGGCATAGCAGACAGAGCACTTAACGGAACTGAGACACCCTAGATTCTTGTAACTTTATTATCTATTTAAAAGGAATAGCAAGTTGCATCTTCATGTACAATCATATTTTCTTCTATTCTACTATATTATGAAAATGCTTGTTTTATTTCTTAAGTTCAGAATAAAATAAATATAATTAAAAAAAGAAATCCTAGATTTAAATCCCATCTCTGATGCTTAATAGTTGTACCCTATAGTCCCGCTAAGCCTCAGTTTCTCATCTTTAAAATGGGAAAAATAATACCCACATTACCGGCCCCTACAGGTTGATAGGGTACTCAGTAAGATAATAGGATATGTCCCGAAAGTCTTAGTGCAGTAACTTAAAACTACACTAAGACTTTTGGATGCTCCATAGACATAAAATGCTATGTGAATATCGGTTATTACTGTTGTTATTCCAAGAATGACTTATCAATTTCATGACATTTTTATCCAGTCACTTATAGCAGAAATCTATTGGCACAGAGGGAGGTAAAAGGTAAATCAGGTAGACAGCTTAACTACAATGTCCAAGTAGCTTGGCTCAGCTTAATAAGTCAATCTGACTTTTTTGTTCCAACCTATTTTACCCTGACTAGACTGTTTCCCTTAGTTTCCAGGCTTTGAGGAAAACAAAATCCATTCTGGGTGGGTTCTAGTTGCAAATCCAAATTCACATCACAATTTCTCTCTCCACAGCTGTCTAAAATCTGTACTCATTCTTCCTTCACTTGAAGACTGTGTATAGCACCTCTTAAATGCTTCTCTCTCCTCTGGCCAGTGCCAAGTTCTATCAACTAACTTCTCCTTCTATGGCCTTTTTCATCCCTTATGGTTTCCTCTTTCAAATTTCTCACATGAATCTGCATTTCCCCTGGCTCTGAATATTCCAGTCACTTACTTCTGATATGACCCATTACCTAATCTACCTAAATCCATTACCTAAATACGGATATTCTAGTACAAACAGTAAACTCAAGGTGGTATAATGGGCCTCTCACCTTTATAGCTAGAGTAAACATTTAATCAGATTACTAACAGCATAGTAAAACAAAAGGATTCCAAAGTGTTAGCATACACTTTCATTTACCCATTCACTTTGATCTCAGACTTTAATCTCCCAACCCAAACCACAGCCCAAAGCAGAGATGGGATGGTGTGTGTATTGCTGGAATGGTAACAGAGCCGCTTGACCCATCACAGAAGTAAACATGGACAAGCAGCGTGACCCAGTGAAAATGGCTCGATTTGAACTCGGAGAACATGGATTCCAATCGTAACTCTTAAGATTTACTCTCTATGTGACCCAATTTCTGAGCCTCATTTTCCCCATGATTAAAAGGGAGTTGAACCAGATAAGCTCTAAAATTCCCTGCCAGCTCTAAATCTTGTTATTGAATCGTTTATCAGTCAAGTCTGACTCTGTGATTTCATTTCAGGTTTTCTTGGCAGAGATACTGGAGTGGTTTGCCATTTCCTTCTCCAGCCCATTTTACAGATGAGGAAACTGAGGCAAACAGAGTTAAGTGATTTGCCCAGGGTCATACAGCTAGTAAGAGGCCAGATTTGAACTCAGGGAGATGAATTTTCCTGACTTCAGGCTCTGCTCTCTGTCCACTGCACCACCTAACTGTCCAAGAGTTCTAAATTCATGATCCTACCATCCTATTATCTGCACAGTATGTGAATCACTTGACCATGTTTCAGGAACTCTGTCAGTGCAGCTTCAGATCCAGCTCACACACTGCACCCAGTGAATCCAAAAGTGGCTCACCTTTGCATTAGATTGTAAGCTCCTTGAGGGCAGGGACAGTTTTTTTTTTAATAGTGTTTTTTTTTTCCCAATTACACGCAAAGGCAATTTTTAACATTCGTATTTTTTAATAAAATTTTGAGTTCTAAATTTTCTCTTTCCCTCCCTATCTTCCGCCCTCCCTAAGATGGTAAGCAATTTGATAAAGGTTATATATGTCCAATCATGTAAAACCTATTAGGAATTTTTTTTACTCTTTTTATTCAGTCAATAAATATTTATTAAACACCTACTATGTGCCAGTTACTTTGCTAAGTCCTGGGAATATGAAGAAAGATAAAAGACAGTCCTCACCCTCAAGGAGCTCGCAGTCTAATATTGCAGATTGAAGCATTCACAGCTATTGTTTTGATTCTGCCCAAACCTAAAAATGAGCCTCTCGGCTACTAAAGTTTTGGGCAAGGGAAGCAAGTGAAGATAGCAGGTAGGTTGGCTTTGTCCCAAGCATCATGCTCCTCTCTCCTGTGTTAACCTTCCAAAGTTCTTCTATGTCCTTCTCATCTGAAGTCCATTTCCTGTGTCCCTAGTTACAAACCAGGCTGATGAAACGTATTCCAAGACATCAGAAGTGCTGATAGGATCATAAGATTGTAGATAGAAAGCTGGGAGACAGCTTGCCAATCATATAATCTAACCTCTTTGATTTACAGATGAGGTCCCAAGGAGGTTAAATGATTTGCTCAAGATGACACAGTGAGCCGGAGAAGGAAATGGCAAACCACTCCAGTATCTTTGCCAAGAAAACTCCAAATGAGGTCATGAAGAATTGGACAGGACTGGAAAAACTGAATGACAACACCAACAACACATTGTGGTGTATGATTAATAATGACTAAGGAAACAATCCAAGCGATACCATTTATTAGCAAAAACAGACATAGTAACTAGGTCAGTGGACTGCCCTGTCAGTCCAAAGACCCTGAATATAGAATGAAACAGATTTTTACATATAAAAACAATTAATCAAATAAGACCAATTAATTAAAAGAAAACAATTAGGCTACAAGCTAGGATACAAAATTAGGTAATCTGATCTCTAATTGGAGAAGATTAGGGGCTTTCCAAGTTGAGACGGGGAAGGGGAAGAATGAATTTCTGTTGAGTTGGAAGGGGGGACAGCAAGTAAGTTTGCTGGGGATCTTTCTTTTCCCAGAATCGAGAGATACTGATTTATTGCATCCATCTGCAATTATGAAACAATAGATGGCCTATACCACCTAGTTTCTCAGGGAAAATTTGTAGAAAAACAACAAGATGGAGGATAATATATGTGGTAGCACAACATAAAGCCAGTCTTAATGAGATGGAATCTGATTGGTTCTCTCAATTCCCACCATCAATTCAACTCCATTTTGTACTGGTCTTCACTCCACGTCAACAGATAGTAAGGGTCAGAAGTATGAGAGACATATACTAAGCAATAGTGTTTATGTTAACATTGCTTGTGTCTAACCCAGATAGGGATACACCTAGAATGTATATAGAATTGGATAAAGTGGTGCTCCTGAGCCTGACTTCTAACAATGTGGCCCTTAAGGCAGCTACATGGTACAATGAATTGAGTATTGGACCTAGAGTCAGAAAGACCTGAGTTTAAATCTAGCTTCAGATGCTTACTAGCTGTGTGACCTTAGGCAAATCACTTTAACTCCTGTTTGCCTCACTTTCCTCAACTGTAAAATGAGGATAATAACATCTTCTTCCCAGGTTTATTATGAGGACCAAACAAAATAATATTGTAAAGTGCTTAGCACAGCGCCTGGCACAAAGTAGACACTATATAAATGCTAGCTGGCCAATACCAGAAAACTTCCCATTAAAAGGCAAGTCCCCTTTTTATTTTCCCAACCACTCAGCTCTATCACCCTTGAAATCCAGCTCTATCTCTTCTCATTCTCTACTGGTCTCAGCTGTAATTTGGACCTGATTGACTCTGATTGATATTAATTGCCCTTCCCTATCCTGCCGAGAGAATTACCAGCACTCTAACCCAATTACATGGTCATGAGCTTAACCATTTGCTTCTAGATTGTGGACTGAAGAATTTGTCAAAATAATATGGTCCTCACATCCACCCAGCACACATCATTTGCATGAACTGTGGATTCTACCCTCAAGCTACCCTTGAAGTCATCTCATGATTTGCAGCTTGCATAGTCAATGATAATCTGGGGGTGTTATAGGCTATATAATCTGACTTGTAATAGGCACCAGAAGAAGCCCAAGGTAGGATGCCAACAGGAAGCACTGACCAGGTCTATCTTCCTTTAACTGCTGCACTGCCAAATCTTCCTAGAAGTTGTTATATAGATAGGACCATAAGCCCCTTCCTCATCACTCAGGTGGTGAATCTGCGGTTTCTTGAATATGAAATGATTATTAATAACTAATGATTGGGAGAGATTCAGAGTTCCCCCTTTTTTTCTATTTTCAAGACCTCAGTCTCTGAATGTCAAGCTAAACTTCTCTCTCTGACCAACCTTACAAGGAATCTCTAGTCTTAGGTAAATTCTATTCAATCAAGCTTCAGTAGAGACAGATCCTTTTGCCTAGAGCGCCCAAGGCTGACAGTGATCTGAGTGTAAAGATAGTTTTCTATCCACAAGTGAAATGATATCACTATCAGCCCATCACTGGAGTAAACCCACTTCTCTTTGTAAAGCCCACCTCTAATTAAACTATTTATCAATTAGAGTCAATTGCTCTTTGATGGAACACCTCTTGTACAAAGGCATATAAACCTAAAAAAGTAGTCATGCAATCATTTTGATGGAACAAGAGGATAAGAAGCCTTTTTTGTCAATCACCTGCTGTCCATGATTCATAAAATTGATTGTAATTTACCCAAAAACTTTGTCTCTTGAAAATATTTTAATCGCCACAGTTTACTTCAGCCTCCTTGATCCATAGCCACTATGCATTCCATTAATCTTTGTTATAATGACCTCACCTCAGTCTTGAACTATATCTGAATGAATCCTTGCCCTCCATGACTAATTAAGCATGGGAAAGAACGCATTCTTCTGGAGATGCTAGAATCCCAGGAACTGCAGCCCCCAGAACCTAGTGGAAAAGATGTGGAAGCTAGTACACGGCATATCAAATGGAGGACACTAGGATCTGGGATGCATTTTTGGAGGACAGATGCTCTAACATGGTTATCATCATGCTTGAGCCAGAAGGGAGAAAGGTTGACCTTCTAGTCGGTGGCCATGTGGGTGAGACATAGCAAGGAGAAGCAAGAAATATGCATCATTGCCACAAAGGAAGATACCTGTAAGGGAGAAGATTGCTTAAGACAAACTTCCATTTCACTGAAGGAAAGAGGCCTAAGGAGACAGA